>NW_015091064.1:10449326-10657377 GCF_001431845.1 Calidris pugnax
CTCATGATAATAATCAAATAAACACGTATACGCACGTAACGATATATATTTTTTTTAATATATACATCTATATACATATTGCACCCGGCCGGGGAAGTTCGCTCAGCTGGGAGGAAAAGAAAAAGAAAATCTCGATCGAATAAAATGGATAGAAAAAAACTGAGAAGAAAAAGTGTCCCCGGCTGCTCCGGGGTGGGAGAACGGCGGGGGAGTCCCCCCCAAACTCCATCCTCGAACCCCGTCGCCATTCCCAAACCCAGCAGGGACCCTATCCTGCCGGCAGCTTTTGCAGGGAGAGTTTTTTTGCTGAAAGCTGGTGGGGAAACGGCGAGGGGGAGCTTGGTGGGACGCGGAGGAGGGGGGAAAGATGCTCCCCCATGGAAGGGAGGACAATGCCCGGCTCGGGGGGAAACGGGGGGAAAACGGCACACGGGTCCTGGGTGGTTTCAGCGCACAACGAAACCAGATGAACTCTTCAAAGGGATCTCCTTATCTGCTCCTCATAGGAATTTTAGATCAACTTTTATAATAATAATAATACCAGTAATAGTAATTATAATAATGGTGGTGATGATGACGGGGAGAAAAATCTTTCCCACTCGGAGGTTGCAGGCTGCAGCCCAGCGGCGCTGCCCAAGGGAGGGGGCTGCATGTCGGTTTAGATCAGATTTTAGGAAGAATTACTTTCCTGAGAGGGTGGTCAGGCACTGGAACAGCCTGCCCAGGGAGGTGGTGGAGTCACCATCCCTGGAGGTATTTAAGAAACGTGTAGACATGGCTCTTCAGGGCATGCTCTAGTGCCCGAGATTGTTGGTTTGTGTCTGTTTGTGGGTGTGTGTGCGGTGGTTTTTATGTTTGGGTGTTTGTTTTTTTTTTTTTGTGGTTGGACTCGATGATCTCAAAGGTCCCTTCCAACCATGAATATTCTGTGTATTCTGTGATTCTGCCATTCTGCCAGCAGCGGGTCGGGGGGCTTGGGCACAGCAGCGATGATGTTTGTGGTGTGCCCAGCTCCCGTTTCTTGTTAGAGAGGGAGAAAAGAAAAAAAAAAAACAACAACCCTCCCAGAACTCATTCATCCCTTCTCCCCAACCCCACCTCCTTTGTGTCTGTGTTGTGATTTTGGTTTTTTTTTTGTTAAATTCACATTTAATCAGTGCCAGAGACTGCACAATTCTGTGTTTGGATCCGCCAAAAATAGTGACAAATTGAAGCTGGGCTCACTTTCAGCTCCTGGGAGTGCCTCCCCAAGGGACAGCGTCTGCGTCCCTGACCTGTGTGCCTGCCTGGGAGGGAAAATGAGATTTTTCACAGCATTTTACTTGGCATGGCTGGGGCTGGGGGCGGGGGGGATGTTGGGTGTGACACTTAAGGCAAAAGAAATCAGTGACAACCTGCTGATTGGGGATGGGACTGTGCGGGACAGGTTCAGGTGGGGCTTCAGTGCCAAAATAGGATAGGGATGCAGCTGGGGGCACTGAAACACCCGGGGGGAGGCAGAGGAGCCACCTTGGGATGCGGGGAAGAGCTCTGAGGAGAAGCCACTTTTTTGAATTGATTCCTCCCTCTCTCTCCACCTCTTCCTCCCCGTTTTCTTTCGGTTCCTCCAGCCAGGGTGACACTCTGGGGCACAGGGCACCCAGGCTGGGTCCCTGCTGGGATGCTCAGCGAGCCTTGGTGCAAAGTGATGATCTCTCCCGTTAGCTCTGTGTCCCTTGCGCCTCCATAATGAGTGTTTGCCTCCAGCTTGCTGTTTTGTTTTTTTTTTTTTCTTTTTTTCCTTTTTTTTTTAAATTTTGTTTTGTTCTGGTTTGGTTTTATCTCTTCCAGATGCCTCCCCGTCCGCTCCCGAGCAGCGATACCTCTTTGACATCTCCAGCCTGCCGGAGGCGGAGGAGGTGACGGGCGCGGAGCTGCGGGTCCTGCGCGCCCTCCCCGAAAACCGGAGCTTGGCCCTGTCCCCCGAAGGCACCTTCCACCACCTCCTCCTCTCCACATGCCCAAGCCGGGATGGCGAGGAACCCCGGCTGCTGGACTCCAGGGCTGCAGACATTTTGGACGTGGGCTCCTCCAGATGGGAGGTGTTTGATGTCTGGGAAGCCCTGCGGGATCGGAGGGAGAGGTCTCTCTCGGGAAAGCTGCTGTGCTTCCTGCTGAGGATCGTCTCGGATCAGTCGGGGCGGCTCCTGCCCCCCCGGCAGCTGGGCTTCAGCAAACCGCGGCCACAGCCCCACGAGAGAGCCCTGCTCGTAGCCTTCTCCCGCACCCAGAGGAAGGAGAACCTCTTCAAGGAGATCCGGGATAAGATCAAGGCCCTGGGCAGCCCCCCCTTCCTGGAGCCTCCCGATCCCGGCCAGGAGGCGTACCCCAAGCGGAGGAAGAGACGGACCACCATCGCCGCCCGCTCCGGGGGCAGAGGCCACGGGAAGAAGGCGAAGACCCGCTGCAGCAGGAAGCCCCTGCACGTGAACTTCAAGGAGCTGGGCTGGGACGACTGGATAATCGCCCCCCTGGATTACGAGGCGTATCACTGCGAGGGGGTCTGCGACTTCCCCCTGCGCTCCCACCTGGAGCCCACCAACCACGCCATCATCCAGACCCTGATGAACTCCATGGACCCGGAGTCCACCCCCCCCAGCTGCTGCGTGCCCTCCAAGCTCAGCCCCATCAGCATCCTCTACATTGACTCCGGGAACAATGTGGTTTACAAACAGTACGAGGACATGGTCGTGGAGACGTGTGGCTGCAGGTAGCAATTTCTGCAGCTCTCCCCCTCCCCACCCTGCCCTACCCCCCCAGCAGTCCTGCTCCCTTTTATATATATAAATATAAATATATATATATAAAATATATATATATATATACACACGTGCACATTTTGGTGTGTGCCTTTCCAAAAGCCAAGCTCAGAGCAGGTGTCCCCTGCCTTCCCGGGGACAGCCTGGCCATGAGCTCGGGAGGGATGGGGGATGTCCCCCCTCAGTCAGTGAGGCTGTAAATTGTGCCCCCCCCTGCCCCGGGCTCTCTCAAAGAAAGAGCAAGCCCCACCACCCCCGCTGGGTTTCCCAGGGCTCAGCTGGAGGTCGGGAAGAAGGCGAAGACCCGCTGCAGCAGGAAGCCCCTGCACGTGAACTTCAAGGAGCTGGGCTGGGACGACTGGATAATCGCCCCCCTGGATTACGAGGCGTATCACTGCGAGGGGGTCTGCGACTTCCCCCTGCGCTCCCACCTGGAGCCCACCAACCACGCCATCATCCAGACCCTGATGAACTCCATGGACCCGGAGTCCACCCCCCCCAGCTGCTGCGTGCCCTCCAAGCTCAGCCCCATCAGCATCCTCTACATTGACTCCGGGAACAATGTGGTTTACAAACAGTACGAGGACATGGTCGTGGAGACGTGTGGCTGCAGGTAGCAATTTCTGCAGCTCTCCCCCTCCCCACCCTGCCCTACCCCCCCAGCAGCCCTGCTCCCTTTTATATATATAAATATAAATATATATATATAAAATATATATATATATATACACACATGCACATTTTGGTGTGTGCCTTTCCAAAAGCCAAGCTCAGAGCAGGTGTCCCCTGCCTTCCCGGGGACAGCCTGGCCATGAGCTCGGGAGGGATGGGGGATGTCCCCCCTCAGTCAGTGAGGCTGTAAATTGTGCCCCCCCCTGCCCCGGGCTCTCTCAAAGAAAGAGCAAGCCCCACCACCCCCGCTGGGTTTCCCAGGGCTCAGCTGGAGGTGACGAGCTGCGGTGGGGAGTCTGGGGTCCCTTCTCAGAGCTGCCCTCATCTTTGTGCCTTGCCTTTCCCCCCGCCCTGGAGAGGGGGGGCACACAGTCCGGCAGAGCCCCTGGGGGATGCCCACTCGGTCTCCAAGCTCTGCCTGATCCACTTGGTTTGCCCAAGCTGAGCTGACACCTTCTTTCCCAAAGGTTTTGGAAAATGTCTGGCCAAAATTGTCTCGGTGGGGGGGTGGCGGGGGGGGTTACAAAGTGGTGCCTGCAGCATGGAGGGGTCGGGCCAGCATCACCCTCCAGCTGTGATGGTGGGGCAGAGGGGAGGTGGGAAGGCTCTTTTCTTCAAGTTCAAGGAGTTTCTCTGGCTGCCTTCAAATTGCTGCCCTAGGTTTGTGGGGGGAAAGATAAGGGATCCCTGGGGAATCGCACGGGGTGGAGAACCCGTGGCCACGGGAGGTTGAAATCATTTAGCCCAGGCCTGTTTGCAGTGCAGGGACTGGTGAGTCTGCTGCTGGGGACGGTCCCCGTAACTGGAGCCTAAACTGAGAGTCAGGGTCTGGAGCAGAGCTCGTGCTCTCGATGGAGCTGGGAACAACCCGGCAAGGTGTTAGCTGGGGATGCCTTGGCTCTGCGTGGTCTGGAGCACTGGCACGGGCACTGCCACCCTTTGTCCTGCAGGAGCTACCAGCTGGTAGGTCCCCTTCCTTTCTGGCACAGAACCCCATTTCCGAGGCACACTGGGCACCCGGTATCGGGCCGGAGTCACACAGCCATCCCCAGCATGTCTGGAGAGAATCAACCGTCTCCAGTTCCCCAGGGAAGAGCCATTTCGCTCGGGCTCTTCTTTTTCCAGATAATCTGTATAAAAGCACTAAGCTCCACCCGACCTTCCTTTGGCACCAATTTCCCAGAGATTTCCATCCCCGGAGCTCTTGCCTCTCCCCGCTCCGGTAAGGGAGCCCGGATCCGCCGGGAACAGACATGTCCCATGCGAATGGGAATGCCATCCTCGGAGAATGCAGCATAAAACAGGGGGCTTTGGACCCTGCTGAAAGGGCTACCAGATTTTAGTGGCTCAGGAGCTCAGTATCAATTGTGCCTTGTAATCAGAGAAGCCTTCCATCCATGCCAAGGCGTGTTTTGGATGCTGGGAAGCATCTCTGCTGCACCTCACTGGCATTTGGTACCGGGCTTCAGCTTCATGGCTGGGTTGGCTTGGACCAGAGATGCATTTGCACAGATTTTGTTTTGATGGTTTGTTTTCTACTGGTGATCAAGGTGTTGGCATGAAAACCTCAATGCTCGTTAGCGATGGTCGTTTGCTTTTGGGGGAGAGAAATCCCTGCTGGAAAACGTGGGTTTTTTTTTACAGAATCACACAGTGATATGGAGTTGGAAGGGACCTCTGCAGATCATCTAGTCCAACCCCCTTGCCAAAGCAGGTCCACCTCGAGCAGGTTGCACAGGAACATGTCCAGGCAGGTTTTTAATATCTCCAGAGATGGAGGCTCCACCACCTCTCTGGGCAGCCTGTTCCAGTGTTCCATCACCCTCAAAGTGAAGAAGTTCCTCCTCATCTTTAGGTGGAACTTCTTACGTTCAAGTTTGTGCCTGTTATCTCTTGTCCTGTCACTGGGCACCACTGAAAAATGACTGGCCCCATCCTCTTGACACCCACCCTTTAAGTATTTATAGGCGTTGATCGTATATAAAGCCTGTTGTGTAAAGCCAGTTGTCCTCCATCGCAGGGGTGTTCTGCTAGGGAGGGCTAAGCCCAGCTAGGGTGGAGAGGGGTCTACCAAAAGCTCTACCAAGATCCAAATGATTTCAAAAAGCCTTGTTGAGGGTCCAACAGCCCTCTCCCCCCAAGAAAATAGTACACCAGCAGGGAGTAAGCCGTGCACATCAATAATGGTGATATATCCACTGGGTTAAACCCCTCCAGCCTTGCTCCATCCTCACCCCTCTGAGGTCTGCTCTGCTTCCTCAGGCTGTGGCCGGTGGCATCTCAGGGGAGTGAGTGTGGTACCCTTGTGTAACCCCCTTGACACCGGTGGAGCAAATCTGGCTTTATACCCACGTATCTGAGAGGAAAATCCAGCTCCCCAGCTCAGCGTGAATGTAAATATATATTTAGGCATGAGGTACCTGTAGCCAGGGGGACAGTCAGAGATGGAGGTCAGTGGGGGAGAGGAAGAATCAGGTCCATGGTGGGGTGTTTTCTCACTGTCAGCATTTCGGGGGCACCGAGGGGCAACAAGTGGGTGAGGAGGGGTGGCCAGGAGGGCTCATGGCTTTCCTCGGCCCTTTTCCTTTAGCGCAGGTGGTTTGGGGAAGGAGGTTGGCACCAGCAGCACCAGAGCAGCTTGCTCTGGAGACACCATCTTGTTTATAAAGTTACCAAGCTTTCCAAGTACCTAATTTCTCAATCGCCGTTGGTTGCTTGATAGTTTTTCTCACTGCTGAGACAATTTTTTTTTCATGTTTTCGTTTCTTTTACCACCTCCCCTTCCTCCAGATATTTGCAGTGGAGGTTTGTGGGCAGTTCAAATCCAGGCAAGATAATATATAACTCCTGGCAGTCACCTGCTGCCTTGGTGGCTCTTGTGAGCCTTGGCTGAATGCGTGGCTTGAGACCTGCTCCTGTGGGACCATGTCTGAGGGGGTGCCAGTGCCAGCGACCCCCGGTTCTTGTGGCTGTCATTCAGCCACAGCAGACAGACAGACAGACAGATGGACCTCACATCAGGTCTGGGGGTGGCCGATGGAGAGCAGGGTGACAGGCTGGGTCTCGCGATGCTGTCCTCCAGCCCCACTGCTGGTGCTCTTGCCCTCAACCCCGTGGTGGCTTCTCTGGCCTAGGACAAAGGGTAATGGCTTTAAACTAAAAGAGGGAAGATTTAGACTAGATATAACGAAGAAATTTTTTACAATGAGAGTGGTGAAACACTGGCCCAGGTTGCCCAGAGAGGTGGTAGATGGCCCATCCCTGCAAACATTCAAGGTCAGGTTGGATGGGGCTCTGAGCAACCTGATCTAGTTGAAGATGCCCCTGCCCATTGCAGGCAGGTTGGACTAGATGACCTTTGAAGGTCCTTCTAACCCAAACTATTCTATGATTCTGTGTTTGGTGGGAGATCAAACTTCAGCCCCCCCAGGGTGAGGCCAGCAGCAGTGTGGCCCTTTGCGTTCACAGCCATGGTGACACCACCCTGCCAGCCACTTTTTTAAGAGAGCATCTGTCCCTTTTCTGGGCAGACAACCCCCAGAGGACAACAGGAGGGTGATGGATGGCATTGGACCCTCTTTCTGCTTGCCTAAGGAGACAGGGGAGTGCAGCTCCCTGCTTGGGGCTGCTCCAGGGGGATGTGTATGAGCAGGGCAAGGGTTCTCGGTGGACAACTGTGCTGCTGCCACCCTGGGCAAGTGTGTTGGCCACAGGACTTGGCAGTCACATTGCTCACTGCTCCTGGGGGAGTATTTCCAGAGCAAAAGCCACCAGTCCTCCCTTGTGAGGGTGGACTCTCCTCCCCATGTGCAGACAGCAAGTGCTGCCTCTCTGTCCCCATGCAGACTCAGAGATTGCACCCAAAGAGTGGGATTAGGTTTGGGATTGAGTCATTAGAGCTTTTGCAAACGGAGGTGCTTGAGCCTCTCCTGGGGTGGGAAAGCCTTTCCTGGGCAGGGAGGTTCCCATGGCCGAGATGCTGCAGCCCTGCCATGTTGGGGATGAACATGGGGATGCATCTGCAAAGAGCATGGGGGAGGAAACCAGCTGCAGGACGGTGGTTGCCCAGCCCAACCCAGTGCCCCAGCCCTAGGGCTACTCCTCCGCAGAGCATCACCCCCTAACGCCACAGAAATGGTCCAGGAAAAATGTATATTTCTGACCAGTCGTCTCTTGCCTGAGCTGATTTTGGGGCACATATAAGAATTATAAATAGGAGACTAGAGGCTGAACGTGGACAAACGTGAATTCAGTAGGCTCAGAGTGATTTTAATGGATAATTATAGGTTCTCAATCTGCAGTATTTATACAACCTTTCCAGTTAAAAAAAAAAAAAAAAAGTTTCCTTGCAGAGTATATTCTCCTGGAGGATTTGTTTGACCTTCAGCACCATTTTTATCTGCAGGATATAATTACAGTGAAGCTAGAAATACTAAGCATTTGAAAAGGACTCCATATCTCTGCTTAACTGGCTCCCTCCCCAGGACATGGGAACGTAATCGAGCAGGAGGAGGGGAACTCGCAGAGTGATCCCATTGGACTTGGGGTCAGGGGGGCTGAGATTTGGGGAAGCACAGGCGATCGGGGCAGGACTGGTGTGTGTGTGTCTTGCCTTGGGCTCTTTCAGCTCTGTAAAACTAAAGCCTGTGCTTAAGCCACTGCCTGGAGTGTGTCCTGAACCCCGCTGCCCGGTGGAGTCCCATGACAGGGACAGTCAGAAGCAACATGGCTTTGTGCCCAGTTTAACTGCCTGATGACCAGGGGTACTTCTGGCCTGGAAATAATTCCCAGGAAACACAGATTTTTTTCCTTTTTTTTTTTTTTTTTTTTTTTACTTAATTATCTTAAAATAAGGTGGTTGTCTAAAATCTCCCTTAAAATAAGGTGATTGTCTAACATCTCCCCCTTTTGTTTTTTTCTTTAACCTTCTTTCTTTAACCCAACTTTCTTTAACCTCTTTAACCTTCTTTAACCTTCAAGTCCAATGGTAGAAGGGAAATGAGTGTCCTGTGGTAGGGAGAGGGATTTTCCTATGGAATAGGGATTGCAGCTTGGCCCTGGCATCGCTGCGTTGATCCCAGTGCCCTCACTGCTGCTCAGCACTGGCCGATGTCCTCTCTGGCTGTTTGCTGGTGTGGCAGGGAGAGGGATTTTCCTATGGAATAGGGATTGCAGCTTGGCCCTGGCATCGCTGCGTTGATCCCAGTGCCCTCACTGCTGCTCAGCACTGGCCGATGTCCTCTCTGGCTGTTTGCTGGTGCTTTGTGTACCCCTGAGGAAGAGACTGGAAAGGCACCGTGTCCCATCAAAAGCAAACCCCAAGCCCAGAGCCTTCTGCTCGAGTCCGGGTGCCACTTCTGTGTCTGTTTATTTGCATCATATGGATTTTAGCTCAGGGCTTGGCTGCACAGCTCTCGCTAATGGAGAAAAGTGGGTCGGTCTGCAGTGATTTGTTGGGCACACTCCCATTGCAGAACAAGCAGCTCCTTTTACTGTTGGCAGTTTTAGGTCGTTGTCCCACAAACCCTTAAGTGTGTGTTTAGGGAGAGTCACCTGTGCTGGCCCCCAGGTACCAGCAGATACACATATCGCTGTTGGCAGCACGGCCCCTCGCAGGGAGGAGGTGAGAGGGGCTGGGACATCCCTTAGGAGGCCCTGGGGATGCAGGTCCCACAGGGCTACAGCTGGGCAAACGGAGCAGAGCACCCTGGGGCACTGGTGGGACCTGTGGCTTTGCTCTCCAGCCTTAGCAGGAGTTTTGCTGTGAGCTTTGGATTGATGTGCTTCTCTGCAATAGCAGCATCTAGTTATTCACATCAAAAAACCACATGACATAATGTTGATGTGACAGATATGTCATAAATGCCAATCCCCCAACCAGCTCATACTCACATCGGAGTAAACCTGGTGGGAAATGTCATGGTTTTCTGCCGAGCAAGTAGTGAGTCTTGAAGTACGAGTGCCTTCTCTTTCCTGTGTTGGGGCAGCACAGCCACGTGCCAGGGAGAAAAAAACTGCCTGGGGTGACAACAGTGAGAATTTGAGTATTGCAAAGGAATTGGTACCCAACCCGGGGCTGTGCCACTGGATTTGAAAGGCAGTCAGACTGAAGGACTATCACGTGGACCTTGGTTGGGCAGTTCCACCAAAGCACTTGCTGTCTCCCCTGTCCTGGGTGAAGCCAGAGTTGTGGTGTGCATTTTTCATTCTTCACGTCACCCTCTGGTCTTCGAGAGTGGCGTGGTTCTTCTTTTTTTCACCATCACCAGCAGATGGGATAGGCTAGGTGTGTCTCACTGGCATCAGAGAAGCTTCCCTGGCATTGGGGAACCCTTTATGGTTATGTGGGGTCCAAATGGGGATGCTGGGTGGCAGGAGCAGAGTGCAGTGGTGTGCTCACCCCACAAAAGCACATCGGGGAGAGGAGTTAAGAGAGCAACTGTCCCATGGATGGGGTGTTGCTGATGGTCAGGAGCCTGTGAACTTGCGTGGTGGGGGAAGAGTTTTTCTGCCCCTCCTGTCTAAATTAATGGCTGATAAAACTGTTCCACCTGGCTGGTCGTTGTGACACTCTGAATTTTGTCATAAGGTGGTTTATGTCTTCCGTGGCAAAACCAGCTGCATTTCAGGCTTGGACTATCACATGGACCTTGGTTGGGCAGTTCCAGCAAAGCACTTGCTGTCTCCCCTGTCCTGGGTGAAGCCAGAGTTGTGGTGTGCATTTTTCATTCTTCATGTCACCCTCTGGGGAGGTGAGTGGGCAGGAAAACCCCCATGGGCAAAAATGAGCTCTGGTCTTTGAGAGTGGTGTGGTTCTTCTGTTTTTTCACCATCACCAGCAGATGGGATAGGCTAGGTGTGTCTCACAGGCATCAGAGAAGCTTCCCTGGCATTGGGGATCCCCTTATGTTTATGTGGGGTCCAAATGGGGATGCTGGGTGGCAGGAGCAGAGTGCAGTGGTGTGCTCACCCCACAAAAGCACATCGGGGAGAGGAGTTAAGAGAGCAACTGTCCCATGGATGGGGTGTTGCTGATGGTCAGGAGCCTGTGAACTTGCGTGGTGGGGGAAGAGTTTTTCTGCCCCTCCTGTCTAAATTAATGGCTGATAAAACTGTTCCACCTGGCTGGTCGTTGTGACACTCTGAATTTTGTCATAAGGTGGTTTATGTCTTCCGTGGCAAAACCAGCTGCATTTCAGGCTTTTTATTCCTAGTACAGCGTGTTGTGAGGTACATGGAGGTGCAGAGATGTCTCTGAAAATCAGTTATGCCCTATCAGCAAGTGTTCTCGATCTTCCGTGGCAAAACCAGCTGCATTCAGGCTCTTTATTCCTAGTACAGCGTGTTGTGAGGTACATAGAGGTGCAGAGATGTCTCTGAAAATCAGTTATGCCCTATCAGCAAGTGTTCTCCACCTTCAAAAAACGACCAAAATTTGGATCTCCTGCTAACCCACTGACCAAGGACCCCATCCTCCATCTCAAAGGATGTGTTCAGCGTTACACCTCAAGGCATGTGTAGCCCACGCGGTCACTTTTTCCTTTTACTGGTATTCGAGCAGCCCCCCTGAATTTACCATGTTGGGGAGGAACCCAGTTTACCTGGTGGTGGGAAGGAGCACACCAGAAGGCTGGCTGATGCCCCGTGATACCTGTGAGCAGACTAGGGTAGGGAGTGTTGGGCAGCAGAGCATTTCCATGGATAACTTTTGACTGAGTGGACTAGGGTAAGGAGTGTTGGGCAGCAGAGCATTTCCATGGAGATAGGTATTGAAAAATCTTAAACCGAAGCTTGATCCATTCCCAGACATGTCTGAGAACAAAACCCAGCCATTTTTCAGTGGTTTTTCGGCAGGTTTTGCTCTTCCTTTTTCTGTCATCACCACTTACTAGTTCATTCGTACGTTTTGTGAGCTCATTTCTCTGCTTTGATACTTGTGCTCCTACTGTGGTTTTTCAGGCCGTGGTGTTTGGTGGGTGGGGGGAGAGCGAGGAAGGAAAGGCTGAGTCTCAGCATCAGGAGGCTGGGACACAGTCTGTGCCCTGGAGCAGGGGACAGTGAGGGGAGGGGTCTGGCAGGGTTGATGCCGGTGGGAGGAGAGGACCCCCTCACGATGGGTCACATGCTCAAGTGCTTTTCTGATGGCAGGTGGGAGTGTTTGGGTCTCCCTTCCCCTCCACTTTGCCACGGTGTCAACCTGTGACGGTGCCACCCAGGTCTCCACCATCAGGGGAATGAGACCTAGAGGTTGGGTCAAGCCTGGCTTCCCCAGGAGCTTTGACATTGGCTTTGATTCCGGTTTTGGGGGAGATGGAGACCTAGAGGCTGGGTCAAGCCTGGCCTCCCCAGGAGCTTTGGCGTTGGCTTTGATTCCGGTTTTGGGGGAGATGGTAGGGTTCCCATTCGTTCACAGTGGTTCATTCATTTCCTCCATCCTGCCTTGGCAAAGAGAGAGGACGGGAGCAGGAGGGCAAGACAAGGAGAGGCAAAGTGTACTGCTCCCTTGTTCCCAAGCTGGTCACCCAGGGATGTGCCCACCAGCCAGGCACTGCCGAGCACCAAGGGGCTGGCAGGAGCTCAGCCATCAGCAGCAGAGTGTGAAATAACAACCAGAGGCCAGGAAAAGGGATGGTGGCACACGGAGAGGCTGGGCTTTAGTCCTTAGAAGAGGTGCCAGAGGAGTCAAGTGGTTGCATAGGTGGTGATCAGCTGGGGATGGGGCATTTTGTAGGGGCAGCTCCTCCCCTCCTTGGCCAGGGAGGGGTGTGACAGCTCCGGTTACATTCATCCCCCCACTCGGAGTAATTAACCTTTTAAATAGCACCAAAAAAGAAGGGTCTGAGTTTCCGAGGTGCTGAACATCCAGCGCTCCCAGACACTTCAACAGAAGCCACATTTGTGCAGTGCCTTTGCAAATCCAGCTCTTACAAACCCAGGAGCATTTCAGGGGCTTTTGCCCACCTGGAGGCACCGTCTCCGTCTTGCGCTGGAGCAGCTGGTGGAGATGCCTCTCACGAGACCTGAACGTGTGTCTCTGCAGGAGAGACCTGCTCCACTCCTGGTGCTCCCCTTTTTGGATTGTGGCAGGAGCACTGTCAGCCCTGCTTGTTGCTCCAGGTTGCCAGGTCACTACGTATCCCATCACCGCGTGCTCTGTTTCTGAAGTCCAATCAACACTATCTGGAGCTCCTTTGACAAAACGAGCCTCTCTGCTGGTCAGTCGTGGTTTTATTTATATGTTCTTTTCTTTGATTAGAAAGGAAAGTATCAAGAAATGAAAAAGGACTTGTGTTTCCAATAGCCGTATCTCTAGTAGTTATAATTTTTGAAGCAATACTCGTATCCCTGTGTGTGCCTCTCAACTATCCATGTATTTGTTCAGCTTTTTCAGGTCTGAGTGTGTGAAATATCTCTAAAGAAGATAGCTCTGTAAGTGATGGTGTAAATGCATTGTTTGTATGTATTCTAAAGTTTAAATAGATTGTACATATGGGATTGTAAATGAACTGTAAACAGCAATCTATATTTTCTTGAATATATTATATAGCAGTATATATTTGTTAAATAAGTATTCTTGTATACTCTTCAATAACCTTTTTAATATTTTGTACAGATAAGTTTATTAAATATTTTATTGATAAATAGATCTCAGCAAGATCTTTTTCTTTTGAAGACTTGTGTCTGTGTCCCACAACCAGATGGCTCACTTCACAGCAACCTTCGTAAGTCACCTTCAATTCCTGGGCTACCTAAGCTGTTAGAACCAAAAATGCCATTTGTTTTACACTGCCCTCCTTGGCAACCTCAGGTGCTTTCCAAGAGAAAAACAACGACAGAACAGTAATGATGGTTTGACTTGTGCACAGGACTTTGCCCTTGCAGGTGCCTGGCTCCCTGTGGTCTCCACGGAGGGACCCCAAAGCAACGGTCTTCTGGAGGAGTGAGGGAAGAACCCGACTTGATTAGGTCTGGTGAAAACGTCCCCTTTGGAAATGAGGAAGAAATGAGAAATTTAAATATTTGAGATATGAAAAAATTCCTGGAAAAATGTAGCAGAGAGTTATTTATTTCCCAAATCAAGTCTGGTAGTTTCATTCCCATTAGGTACCACTGGTGTATGTGATACATCGCCTAGAACTCGAGAGATGAGGTTTGTGTTCCGTGGAGGCAGGTTTTAAGTCCGTGGTACTAACCCAGCACTTCAGAGTACTCGTGATTGACAACAGACACCAGTAAATCCTCGTATACGCTCAGAAAACCAAGCACTGTCACGGTCGGTTTATATTTGGGAGAAATGAGAGGCAGAGCAAGGACAGGTGAGATGCCCAAGGAATGAAGAAAAAGCAGAGCATCGCTAAAACAGGACACAGTCTGACTTGGGCACCTGGTGACTTAACCCTAAAGCAAGTTCCTAAGTCCCTTATGTAGGTAAAACATAGTTGGTGCCTGCCAGGCCCTCCAGAGGGAGATCTGGTGTCCCTACATTTAGATACCTAAGTTAGACCAGAAAAGTAATTTAGACATCTGTTTTGGGAGCATTTCTTTATGAATTGGGTGCAAGTCGGGTGAGCCAGGTCTATTTTGCTGGGAGTGCCAGTTTTCCTCTTAGCACCTCATCCAAAGTCTAATAAAATTAGTTTTAACGTAGACATTAAGTTCAGCAGGTTTTGGCCCAGGCTGTAGCATCTGCTTGAGGTTCAAGCTGAAGCCTCTCAGGTACCATCCCCCGGAGTTCTCTGTCATGCAGACCCTTTCAGGAGACAGCTGGGGAGATCGCTGGGACGCCTGGTCGCCGTGAGGCAAAACTGCAGTCCCCAAGTATTCTGGCATGAGAATTTCATCTTCTTTGCAGTAACTGGTACTAGGTGGGCATGTTTTCATTGCTATGAAAACTTAAATCCTCCTTGTCACAAAGTGCTAATTCCACAGGAATCCTGCTACCTTGGACTGTCCTATTTTGGTACAAATTGGTAGGAATACAAGGATAAAAGGGAACTCCTGCCTTGCAGGCAGTACTTTGGTACTGAAGCTCTGTGTTCATCCTGTCACCTCTGTTGTCCTAGTCCCCATCAATCGATCGCTTGGGTCTCCCCCAGCCTGTGTACAACCCTTTTGACTTTATTGAGGCTGTACTGGGGCTGCAATTGGACTTACACACTCCTTTTCACTCCAGATGCTTAAAATCCTTTTTGTGGGTGAAAATACAGGTTCCTTCCTAATAAAAACTGATCAGCTGTACCCCCTGCATGATAAGAGTGTATGATGCTAACACTTCCAAACATTTATATTCTGTAAATGGTATTCCTGTTCCCAGCAAGTTAGATTGAACAGCTGGATCCTTATCAAATTTTAAGGGTTCCTGTTAGGGAAAAGCAGTCGTGGAGTCCTGATGCTGGGAAAGCCAGTTTTTCCCAATTCCATGCCATCTCATCTTCGTACCCAACACTTTCCCTTAGTCTATGAAGCACAGTGTATTTTAGAGCGTGGGGGGGCCTTAAGGTGAGTTTGCTGAAGATGCTCATAAACTGGCAGAGCGGGGGCGATTCTTCCATTGTGCATTGCTCCAAAGGGGATGGCAAAAATAATCTCCTGTGTGTGTGTGTGTGTGTGTGACTGGCAAACACCGCAGGCAGGGACGGGGCGAGTCGGATGGTTTAAACAACGCTCTGCATTTTATCTGCTGCTGCAAATTGCTCTCCACAACACAGCTATCTTCCTGCCAGCAGGTTCCTGGGGCAAACCCAGGCTGTTTACTATCAGCTTAAGCCCTGTTTTCAAGTGCTTAACCTGACAGTAAGTGGACTAGTTTTTTCCTAAAACAGCCTTTAACCAAACCCCTGCCTGCGCAGGCGGGTTACCCCGTTTGGTAACTTTGGCACGAGGCTGCCCAGAGCAGCGATGCTTCTGGCAGCTGCTCCATCTGCAGCTCAGACTCAAACCCCATCAGCTGTTCCAGAAATACATGTGCTGCTTTAATAGCTCCTGGTTGTCACTCACAAAAGCTCTCTGGGTTCTTATTTTGCAAATCTGCCAGGAAAGAGAACGTTTGCCTGCAAGTGAAGAGCCTCAGGAAGCCACTGGAGTCGGGAGTCCGAGTGTGACCTGTGACACGGAGTAAAACAAGTCTCTCGGGTCTCGTAAGTTTATCCAAACCCAGCAATGGTTTGAGCAACTTTATTAATGATAACATTGAACATCTTGTTTAAAGGCTTTGCTGGCAATTAGCTAGCCCTAAGAAAGGGATGGGAAGTGGATGCGCGTATAAACCCCTTTTCTGTAAAATAAATACATAAATGACCTCAGCTGCAGAGAAGAGATTATCTGTCTCCTGTGAGTCAAGAAACTGGTGTTTAGCTTGGAGTCCAACTCCAAATTCTTCACCATAAACACTGGACAAGCACTCATCAACCTTCCTGAAGGGGTGAGCTTCCCCAATCCACACACTCTATAGCTCATTCCGAGCAGCAAACACGGAGCTGGGGGGAGCAAGGGGAAACAAACATTGATTATTTTGGAGTGATCTGGATAAAAACGCTTGAGTCAGGTGCCTGCCACCCACTGATTTCCTCTGCACTTCACAGATGTCTACATAGCATGTGAAATATGGGGTCTGGCAAGTATTTTTGTAAATTTTGTACGCATGAAGTAATGAAGAAGGTGAACAAAGTCTAAACAAGTTATCAAAATAAAGAATCCAGTTACATTTTACCATAAATGTCTTTATTTTTGTTATTGGAGTTGTGTACTTACTCATAAAAGGTATCGATCTAGCAAAACACTTGAACATGAGTCAAAGTCATTGAAACTAGCAGGAGCACTCGCCTGGGGAGGAGCAAGCACAAGTGTGAACGACAGAGATTAGGTGCTACTGCAAACGGTCAATTCATTTGCGATAGGTTTCCCAAAAACTCTAAAATAGTCTAAAACAGGCATGACCACACCGCGTTTTCAGGGTAAGTTGGCACATTTGGACCACGAGCACTTTTGAGGCTCTTTGCCTGGGGTCCCGGGGAACGCTACGGGCTTCGGAGGAGCCGGGTGCTCACCGTGGGGGATCTGCTCCTCTTGGGGAATCCAGCTGTGAAAACTACACCCGGGCTTTTGTGCAACGAAGAGAGTGGCAGATTTTCAGATCTCAGCCTTACGGTAACAGCTTCTAGGAGGAAGGTAGCAATTGAATCAATACGGTTTTGATAACCTCAGAGAAAATGCATTTAAGAAAATCGTAAGGCATTATTATCCTGCAGTGGATACGGTCATGGCTGACCAGCTCTAATCTCAGTTTAGGTCTTAACGAAGTCAGTAGGATTTAGTCTAACAGATTAACGTTTGTATAAAAGGCATACACAAGTCAAGTACAAGTATTGCTAAATTAATTCCTCATACAAAGTATACGAATAATGCACTGTAAACAACTGCTTCTCGGAGGCGCTTCAGTTCCCAGGCTTTAGTAGTTGCTTGTCATCTTTGGTTAACGCAAGGTTTTTCCTGTCCTCAGGAGATCCACTACAACAGCTGAACTTCTACAAACCCTCAATGACCCCATTCCATTTACTGCTGAAGAACAAAAGCTTTGTTCAACCAGATCGACGTGTGAACCAAAACAATCAAGTGAACTGTAGTTTTTTATGTTGCTAACATACAGACGTGCATATGTACATATATACGTGTACATATATATAGCTCAAGGTATGTGAACACACACCCCTTCACTCTGCCCCAGGGAGCACCCAGGCCAACAGATGCCTTCAGCATCTGCCATAAGGGCCACCCAACAGGAACTCTTGGCAACATCTGGGTGCTGATTAAACACACACAGACACATACAACGATGGGTTTCTAAAGTGAGCACGAGAAGTGTTTTGATCACGACTGAATATGGCCCTGTTGATAGAAGTCCCACAGCTCTCTGATAAACAGAATCAGTTGCACAGGGACGGTCCCTTCACTTTGAACATACCTCGTTCCTTCACGTGCTTCTGCAACCCTGGTCTCAACACTTCTGCCTCGAGCACCCGCCGGCTGTTTCGCCCCGCGGCAGTGTAATCTGAAAATCCACTGGCTAGTCCCAAAAGCTAAACCAGTTTCTGATGCAAAGAAGGTCACTTAAATCCACTGTCTGTTCTGCAGGTTTGAAAGCTAGTCCAAAATATCCAGAAACTGAATTCGATTACAAATTGCTCTAAATATTAGTGAAAAATTCAGGGGGCGTTTAGAGAGAAGTGGAAGGGGAGTATATAACTGTGCAAGAAAAGTAAGGAATTAATCGGTCTTTCTGCATCACAGAGAACATTCCCCAGTGCCATTCTCACTAGCACCACATTAAATCTGTTAATAAATTATGTAAGTCAGATACCCAGTGCATCATCTAAATTCATCTGTTTGCAAGGGCAGGACTTCCCTTGACTATAGTCTTTAGTGTTTTGTTTATTTATAAATGTCTCTATGAACTCCACAGGGAGACCATTTCACAGGTTCATGGCTAGAAAGCTTTTCCTGATTCCATCTGGCTCTGTTCCCCTCACTTACATTATTTTCATTTCCAGCTATTGCCTGTAACTTCTGCTGTTATCACAAGTGGTAGGATGTTTTTTTTCTGGTTTTTCTTTTTTGCTATCTGTAAAGGAGAGGAATGAACAAACGTGAGGAACAGTGTCAGCAACATGCTATAGCAAGGATCTGTTCCTCAATAGTAACGTCCCATGCCATTTCATGGGTGCAACCGTGGCAGAGTAATAGCCATTTTCTCACAGAGAACTTATCTAATTTGTGGCTTGGCAGAAAATTTCATTCTGCAGTCCTTAGAGCAAAGAACTGAAATTTAGGTATGCACTGAAACTGGTTTAATTCTTTAAAGTTGCTGAGCAAGCACTGTTCCCATAGGCTTCATTAGGAGATCTAGGCCACCTATAAGTAGTTATAGACAGATTCTGCAACCCATTTTAACCTTTTAATAGCAGCACTTTTGACCAACATTCTTTACCTTCTCTACAGTCAATCGAAAAATTAAACACTTGGCCAAGCTTCAGACAAGAGCTCCGTGTGTATTCCCTCCCTGAGCAGCCACAGTTGCCTTATGGTATTTTTAATACCCTGTGGAGTCCTAATTCTGAGACTTGGAGAAACTGCACACCTCATCCACACATCTCCCCTGTACTCATCCCGAGCTCAGCCTGACCTCTGATTGACTACCAACCCCATCTGGCCTGGAGGAGACAACCTTAGGGTTGTCCTGGGGCCTTGGGCTCTTCTGGCTTCATGCTCCAGGGTTACACGGACGGATGGGACACGAGGAGAGGGTCAGGCCTTTCACAGTGTACCAGGATCCATCCACAGGGGGATTTTTATCCCTACAGAGTAGCCTGGTATTTCTGTCTAAATCGGGCCAGCTGGGCTGCCTCAAACCCACCCCTGACCGCTCTCCAGCAGGTAAGGGAGCTGGTAGTATCTCAGGTACACTTGTGGCCAGTGAATCTAGTATCAGTGTTGCCTAGAGTGGGAGCAGACAATAAATATTCCACCCTCTGCCAACTCCTGCAGAGTCCTGAAGACACAGGATGAAGGTACATCACCATTCGATCAATAAAACTATAATTTGGACCAGCCAGTCTCTCTTTAACTTTCTCTAAAACATCTCAATAGAAAACAAGCCATAATCTATAATAAACAGGAAAAAAAAATAGGACAGACTCTCTCACAAAAAATTACACGTTCACAAAATAATTACATCATTTTCTTGTTAATCACTGAATTTGTGTTTATAATTTGGTCAGATCATCCTGTAACCAGTCTGTGATCATGGCAGCCATCTCCTTGCTGGCATCCAGCACAAAGGCGTGGCGGAGCCCTTTCTCACAAAGTCGAATGTCCCCATCTGGAAAATCCAGTTTGATCTCATCGTAGTAGTGCTGTGGACACCAGCTGTCTCCCCTTCCGTAGTAAAAAATCAGCTAGAAATCAAAGCACAGCAAACCATTAATTTGAGAAGTTATTGATGAGGCATCCAGTTTCTAAACACAGAACACTGAATTATTTGGAAATAAGCGATGCGTCATTACCCAACATATACTGTGAGGAACAGCATATTGGTAGTTCCTGGTTGTTTCCAAGTCTGCAATTCTGATGAAACCAGTTAAATGCTTTTTGACTCAAGTTTCCTCATCTGTAAAATTGTGGAGAACAATATGGGCTCAACTCTGAAAAGAGAGGTCTGCTGATGAACATCTGGCTGTCTTAAGAAATTCGTTATTGTGGATCCAAACATCTAGCTGTTCATGGAGTCCACCCCCATCCAGGCAAGCTGCTGTGTCTTCTCTAGCTATTGGCTGTCTTCTATGTTAGCTTTCTAGCTCATTAGTCAAATAGCAAAATTACCAGTTAACTTGATGCTATGTCCCAGCTGATGGGACGGACTAACTGTTACAGTTTTCCTCTGGATATAAACTAAGAGAAATTGGAGGTTCTTCTACATTTTTGAGTAGCTCAGTCTTACTGGCATCTGTTTGGTGTGATCTCAAAGCACCTGCCTGGTTGGGGCCTTACGTGGAGGAGCACCTGTTCTTCTTCACCTTGGTGTCAGATGTAAACTAGAGGTGATTGACTCAGAATAACATCAGAATACTGACAATTACGGGCATTCCCAGAAGCAACACATGTTTTGTGAAGTGCTGCCCGTGTAGAGCACAGGCACCTCCCAGAGACTGATGAGTATTTTCTTTTGGGTTGTAATGTGGAAATAAAATTCTACCCAAGTCCATTTTGTTTTGATGTTGCCCTAATAACCTTGCTCAATGACATACATGAAGCAGGTGCTACAGGGCCCACCTGAACAGAAAAGTCACAAATGCCAGGCTAATGTCATACTCAATGAAGTGTCTTTTCTCCAGTAGAAACACCAAATGCCACTCTTTCTGAAGTCAGCATTTTCTCCCATTTTCATCTCAACTTTGCATGCTACAGCAATGCTTTTCAATTTCCAAAAAAAGCAATTTAAGGGAGAGTGGTTGTCTGGGAGAAAGTAAAAATCTACAGATTTAGAACTATCCAGGAACAAGACTAATGACGAGGACTCTATAATAAAATGTTTGAATGCAGGTACCAGAAGGATGTTCATTGCTCAACATATCACACACACAGCTTGGCCCAGCTCCATTACTCTCATTTGTTTCATATTTCGTTTCTGTACTTTGGTGAATAACTGAGCAACGCTAACATAAATTAGGGGACAAGAAGTTTTCCTTTCATCACAAAAATCTTCAATTCCATCATTTTTGTAGCCATGTGGAATATAAATAAATGCACCCACTGGGGCAGAGGTGGGCTAAGAGCCCAGACTGCATTTCACAAAATGTTACAAGCTTTTGTCTAACTCGCTTTTCTCTTCTTGAAGCGTACCCAAATCCTGGACGTTACTGACTATTGCCTGTATCCAAAATACAGTATCTCAGTTGCAAAGACAACAACCCAAGTTATACCTCTATGAATACGTAAAACATAGAACACAAACCATTCCGCATTAACAAACATCTTTTGTCACTCAGTTATTGCTGGAAACAAGGTACGTCGTTCGCTTTAGCAGCAAATTTCTTTTGATCTCGCCTTCGATTCATAAATCACAGGATGTCACACTAGCAAAAATTCTTCAAAAAAGCCAATGTAAAATGGCCAGCTGCATTCCGCCTTTATGAAAGCCAAACATCTGACCGAATTATGTTTAACCCCGGCCTCCGTTACCAACAGATACAAAAATAAAGATTATGAAACTGAGAAAAAAAAAGAAATGGAGCCACACCAGTTTAATGGAGTAGTCCCTGAAATCATTAGATATTTTGGTAGACTGGTCATAGGCTGATCATCACATGATCATTCAGAAAAAGATGAAAAGTCATTTACACTTAACAAAGGTGGATAAAATACTTGGCTCAGTCTGCATGAACTGCAAAATGGGCTGTCCTCCAGGTAGGGTTGTAAACTTGAGAACTCACAGATTTGGAAATGCCTAAACAAAAGATTTATGTGCATTCTTAGCTTGCCCCTGGTATATATGTGTTACAGTTTAATCTTTCATTGCGTGATCCAAAGGATCCCTGACTCATTCAATCCACTGACAGGATGACGTTCGGCTGATGAGCTGCTATTTGATAGTACTTTGCGTTTTTAATTCTGTGTGTGGTCTGAGGATTTATTTATTACATATTTCAAGGTTTACAGACAGAATTTATTTTCTTATGTGCATTCCTCTGGCATATACCACTATGGGATTCGCATGATCACATTTATTCATTTAGTTTTGCAACACCTTAGTGGTCATTTTTATCTCCATTTTGCAGATGGGGAGCACAGAAATTAATGTCAAACTACATCCATTAATTTGTTAAGTATGTAGTGTAGTCTGAAACAACTAGCTAGAGCTGGTTTTGCAGTGTGTGTAGCATTACTCAGTATTGACTGGGCTCAAAGGATAGCACTCTGGATTTCATTTGCAGGTGCTCTGAGACGCTCGCGATCTGTCTGTAAAACAGATTTCAAGGTCTTAAATCATAGAATTGTAGAATCGTTTTGGTTGGAAGAGACCTTTAAGATCATTGATTCCAACCATTACTCTAGCACTGCCAAGTTACCATTAAACCATGTCCCTCAGCACCACATTTACACGTCTTTTAAATACCTCCAGGGATGGCGACTCCACCACTTCCCTGGGCAGCCTGTTCCAATGCCTGACAACCCTTTTGGTGGAGCAATTTTTCCCAATATCCAATCTAAACCTCCCCTGGCATAACTTGAGGCCATTTCTTCTTGTTCTATCACCTGTTAAATGAGATACTCAGAAAAGCGAGGTCAAACTGTGATCATGTATGAAAAATATTAATGACTTCAGCAACAGCCCATTCTTGGATGTGAAGTTTAGATGCCTTCACCATGAAGCTATCCAGTTTTACTTCATATAATCCCGTTTCTTTCAACAAGCATTTTGCTGCTTCTGTCACAAACGAGGCGGGAGCTCTGCACCCAGCGACCTCCTTCGTTACACAGATCTCTTGCTTAATGAAAGAGAAAAAAGGAAAAGGGATGTTATAATGAAAGAGCAGCTCTTCATGCATACCTAAAAGGCATCTGAATTAAGACTGGTGCTACCTAATTTTGAAATGCCTGGTAAAGCAATATCAACTGGTTTTAGCAGAGTGTGCCAGACTGCAAGAAGGTAATCCAAAAACCAGGTATTTTACATGTGGCACCTCCATGTATTGGCAACAGTGGTCGCACCTCTAGGTCTGCTGCCCTAGGGTCCTGTCCCTTAAGGTAATGGTGCAATTGAGAGAAGTAGCACTGTCAGCTTCTGGCCCGAGGAACATGGGACAGCTTCCTGCTGGGTGTCACACTGGGGATGTTCAGCCCTGGAGAAGGCTCCAGGGAGACCTCATTGTAGCCTTCATGCACTTAAAGGGAGGCCTACAGGAAAGATGGGGACAAACTTCTTAGCAGGGCCTGCAGCGATAGGAAAAGGGGCAATGGTTTTAAACTAAAAGAGGATAGGTTTAGACTAGATATAAGGAAGAAATTTTTTACAATGGGGGTGGTGAAACACTGGCCCAGGTTTCCCAGAGAGGTGGTAGATGCCCCATCCCTGGAAACATTCAAGGTCAGGTTGGATGGGGCTCTGAGCAACCCGATGTAGCTGGAGATGTCCCTGCTCATTGCAGGGGGTTTGGACTAAATAGCCTTTAAATGTCCCTTCCAAACCAAACTATTCTATGATTCTATATGCAATTAAAGTTTGGGTACATTATAGCCAACTAAGAACTGTTTTATAACACGAACACGTGGGGAACTTTATTTGATGCTGCAGTTATTTCATCTACTTATTTTGTGTGCAGATGTTGGTGTCTGCATTGTGTGTGCTGATGTGCACATGTCTGCAAATCTTTAAGTTTCCTAAGTACAAACTGCCAACAGAATTCAGAATTGTTTTCAAATATTTCTCTATTAATGGATCGTGCAATAAGATCTAAAAGCAGGATTCCAATTAAGGTGTAAATTTTCAGTGATCCAGATGGTGGTACAGGGCTTATGAAACCTGACAGATACCTGACTGCCATTTGTGGCGTTGAGGGTCTCCCTTTGAATGACAAAAATGACTGTGCTTTTTGCCTGTCACACACAGCCACAAAATACACAGATGGATGTGTATGGGATGCTACCTGTTTTCCAAATACATTACGATGGATTCTTTTTAGACATATTTAAACAGAAGTTTCCAGAATCCAAATGTTCTCACCTTCATTTTAACACCAGGAGCTTTGCTATTGCAGCACACAGGCAGGCATAATTAACGAACCATGTGTAACCAGAACCACATGGGATCTTCATTAATGGTAGGAAACCCTGGCGTGCACTATACCATTTGCACGGATCTGTAAAGCACATATTTTCCGGTGGACTCCGCATGGCTGTAAAGACATCCTGAGTCAGCACAACCACCTCACCAGCCACGGAAACCTGCTGCCAACCTAAGCATTCAAAAATGGTGAGTCAGGCCCCCAAAATAATGAGACTCGCTTAAAAATAAACAGATTCACAAAACAGTAAATAGAAGGTTCTTTCTATTTTTCTTCCGGGCTTAAGCTTTTCAATATTTGCATTTTGCAACTTTTCTGCCATGAGGCTGAGTGGATTGTATTTTATCCTTTTGCAATACTGAATGCTGAGACTTCCAGGTATTCCTGACTCAGAAGGGAAATGGCAGCTACCACTGGACATGACAAGGACTTTATATGATCCCTGATGCAATACCTTGCTTGTCTGGAGTGCCTAAACCACGTCCTCTTTCAGGATGTGACAATGAGGACAGAGTAACGGGGATGTGGGTTCTCTTTCCTGGCCATTTAAATACTGTGTTTGAAATCGTTAAGCAATTTCTAAGTTTCAAATAGTTTTAAAATACCAGCAATGTTGTTGTAGCTGTTCTACCACTAAATTGCTCAGAAGTATTTTCAGTCTTAGCTTCTGTAAAATCTTCCGTAAAATCCGAACGGGGCTCTGTCAGCCCAGTACCCTGTAATACGGTATGTGTACGCAGACACTGCACAATGATGGCAGCTGCTAAGTAAACATCAGAAGAATCTGAGATTTGTATCAACAGGATGTTTACATTTTAAAGAGTTTCTAAGAAAATAATAAAGATTTCCTGCAGTTGACTCCATTGGCACTTGTTTTAGTATGTACGACAGTTCACAGAAGTATAAATTACAGAGATTTCTTTTATGCCTCTTCTGTAGCTGTCGTAGGTCAACATTGAAAAAAATCCAAAAAATTAAAAATTATTAATTGAGTTTTTTCATTCTCTCTGGAATTTGGTACATGTTATAACAACTGGATCTTATGACATGGGCAGGCAGCACTGCAGCTGATGGCAAAGAGGGAAGGACTGATCTCTGGATATAAACTGGTGGCACTGGTAGAATGGTGAGCAAGGCTGTACCCGTGTCCTCACTTCAGTCCTTCTCCCCGATACATTCACTGTTACCAGCATTACTCCCACAGGCATCTGCTGGATGAGACAGCAGCTTCTCTCTGGGCAACATCTCTCAACAGTAACCAGCGAACAGTTTCATTTGCTTTTGGAGAAAAACTAGTTTAAAAGGCATTAGCCCGGAATTAATTTTAGTTTCAATCAAGGTTTATAGAAAATGACTTAGCTTCTCTGGAATTATGAAAGTGTCTCCACCTTATCCTGCCAAAAGAATAGTATAAACGACATGGGAACAGACTGGTTTGGTACGTGCTTTTTTTTTTTTTTTTTTTTTTTTGGACTCGCTTCAGTTGTACTTTGGCTTTACTAATCAGCTTCTGGGAAGAATTCAAAGAGCTGGCGTTGCCCTAGGAAGCCCGAAACGCGTCGGGATCTGGTTCTCCAAGACACCATCTCTCTCCCCTCGTGATCCTGCCATGGTTGAGATCAGCCAGTTTGATGGCAAAGTCTTCGGAACTTACTTCTCAGCTTGTTTTACCAGAACTGGGATTTCTCAACTTTCCAAGGGCAGTGCGAAGCCAAACTTTTTCTACCGGACCGTTTTGAGAAGAGACAGTTGACAATGTGGGGTAGGCAATGCTATTTTTGAATACTAACCTGTAGGGGTTGTAGTAAGGGTGTAATGGGTAGTTCAAGTATTTGTGGCGATTTCATTTAACATAAGGAACGTGGCCAGTTTGTTAAACCAACATAAATAATAAACAAAACTACCTTCCCTGCCTGGAAAGGGAGTGGAGAAACATTTTGGTCTTGGAGAAATTAAGATGCAAACCCTGAGACACAGCCAGACATAGCAGCTACTTTGCATGTGATTCACTCGGTGCCAGGTACGGTGTTCCACCAAACAGGCAGGTGCAGGCTCCCTGGCTTCACGCCTTTGTCAGTATTAACTGGAAATTTGGTAAACTGAGGAAGGGGAAAGAGCTTCTTTTTAACTCTGCTGCAGTTTGTTAGCCACACTACTGCCAGCTCTGCACCTACACCCAAGAGATCACGCGAGGCCACTTCCATTTCCACTTTCTCCCAGATAAGGAAGGGTCAAACCCAATGCAAAGTAAAAACGGGCTTTTAAAAAGGATGCACAGGATTTATCAACAAACCAGGGTGATTAACTTATTTATACTATCTATGTTACTTTTAAAGACTTGAAAGCATTCTGAGGGTATATATTTAGATGTGTCAGGAACATGAATATTTCAGAAGTCAAGTCTGTGTAAATACCAAAATAAAAACAAACAGACCTGAAACCACTATTTAAGCAATACTATTACTGGGCCAGATTCTTCCAACCATATTGCCTGCAAACAGCTTTTCCCTCTGAATATCTGCCTGAATATCTCTACAGAATACCCTCTGAGTATCTCTACATTCAGTGGGACTTCATCTAAGGTTACTGCAAACAGCATTTCCCTCTGAGTATCTGCCTGACGCTCTCTACATTCAGTGGGACTTCATCTAAGGTGAATCAGTCAGATCTCTCCTGGAACAGCAGCATCAGCATCTGGCTGTAAATGGCAATTCTGTTCACTCCATGCCATGAGCTCGGTGGCAGAGGGAGGGAAGGTAAGTGAGTAAGGGGGAGTAAAGGCTGGGCAGTAACTTCTTTCGTAAGAACACTTCAGAAGGCTGGGGAAACGCTGCTGTCTTTGCTCCTTGTGTGCAGCACACACCTTATACCCGTCTCCAAAATCCTGGAAATTCATGTCATCGCTTCTTTATTAGAATACCACACAGCACGAACAACGGCAACAGGAGCTCAGTTACAGAAAAAGTGAAATATCACAGATATTGTGGTACACGGAACTTTATGAATGCTCACTGGGATCCTTTTCCACCCAGGGGAGAAACTGCTGATCCCTATTTCGGCATTTTGGGTGCTTCAAAGAGTTCTGGTAGTTAAATGACACAGGCACCAAATTCCCCAAGCACATGTGTAACTTCCCCAACTGCAACTCTGCACCTCCAGGGAGCGCAGGCCAAAAAGGATGTGAGACCAGCCAAAAAAGAGGTGTTCTTGGCTCCAGAGACCACTTTGCACCTATTCAGAAAGAGTGTTTGGAAGGTTTTTCACAAATGTAGACAAGCAACTCACTCGGGCTGTGGGTAGGCAAAGTATTTGTAGTATTCTTTTAACTACTTCTCTTCAGATCATGCTCCTCTCACTGGGAATAATTACTAAACCCCTGTGGATGTTGAACAAAAACACTGGGCAACATCAAACCAGCTGCTTCAGGGGTCAAAATAGTTCTTGGTTGCTTTGTTTTAAAAATTTTCTCTAGCAAAGATATTTTTTCAAAAGAAAAACCTAGAGATTTTCTCTTTAAAGGAAATACTTCATTTTTGCAATTTTTATTCTGAATCTCTGCATATTACTGTTTAGTTGATACTGTTGGAGAATACATTTTCTCTGACATTACTGGTGTGATATAAACTTGTATTACTTTAAATTCTAAATACGCCATTGAAATAAGCAGGAAGTAGTAAACATATACTTCATTCATTTAATTTTTTGAAAATTAACATCTTCCCCACCTAACTATATATGGGTGGTTATAAGCCACCCACGATACAGACTTCCTCAATCTGAGTGAAAATTTGGAAATGTGTCCAAAGCCTTCCAGTTTATACTTTTCCCCATTTGATTAAAAATAATTCTTCTCAGACAAGATTTTTTGTCATCTTTGTATCTCTGCTTCAGATGTTTCCTGTTCTTTTCCTTACACAATCAATGTATCTGCTACACCAGACCACTGGCAAAACTAAGCTGAAAGAGCATATAAACTTTTTTTGGTTTAACGTGCTAACCAAAAGAATCATGATTTTCAGTTGCTGGAGATGACTTTTGGTCTTAAGAAATTATCAACCACGACAGAAAGTTCACTGCCAAACTGATTCAAGACTTCCTGAAGACTGTGGGAGCTCTTCTATTGATTTAGATGGGCCTTGGAGCAGATCCTACACTTGTAAATAGGACTACTGTGTATGACACATGGAGTAATGAACAAAGTATATCTCAATAAATATAAAAAGAGTGATTTTTTTTTTTAACAGAACTTCCTCTGTAAGCATCCTAGTTTACCATCTAATGCAGTATCTTCATGTTTACAACAGGTTTATAAGCTTACGTGACAAAAAAAGAATCAATAAGGCTAAGTCTCAAAATAAAGCAATGAATGTGGCATGATGCAGAATTAAAAAGTTAAGAGCTTCTATGTGGAAATATCATTGTCCATCACGGGCATGTTAGTGAATGCCCAGCATAACCATTTTCCCTTTCCATTTCTAATTTTTATTCTATTTGTTAAAGCTCTGCAATGCTCAATGCTGACCCATCTTTTTAAGAATAGGGAATTACACCCATTTCCTTTAGTGCAACAATTACAATAAACTTCCTCTAGCGCAGTAGTATCTGTGCCTCCAGTTTCTGTAAGGAAAGGGAGTTGGTGTTATTACAGTGAGTGAGAGAGCACAGCTCAGCTGGCTTACACACACTCAGCTAATGATAATTAACCATCAAAGCTGAGCACATCTTATAGAGGTATGCCCTACCTGATTTGTCTGGATTTTGTGATTTATCACAACTCCCTGTGTCATTGCAATAAGAAGCCTACACTCATGTACTGCTTGATCCAGACGAAAAGCTTTAGAGCCAATATTTTAAATACTTTATCGTTTATTACTTCATTAGAAGACAGGTCTCCATCCTGCCCACACAGTTCCACTGCTATTTAATGTGCACAACTTCTGTCTTTAGAACACTATAAGTGAAATATCTCACTTAATTATCCAAACAATATTCCAGCTCCCATTCTTTCAACATAAATCTGAGCAATTAGCATTGTTATGACTAAGAATCTGGGGGCTGGAGATAAAATTTCTCCTAGTTCCTAACTAGTAATAATTACAGTGAAACCTGGGTATGGAAAGATTGGAATAATTTAGTGTCTCTTCTTCTTTCTTCTTCAGATCACAGAATGCAAATAAGATCCAGAAATAACTTTTCTATTCCACAGCAGCTGGCAAAGCCAGGTGTTAAGATTGGCTTTTAGCATATGATCACAGCGACTACTAAACAGTATAAATTTTTTGAAGTGACAGCTTGCCAGTTCTATAGCAACTTGGACTATAGTTCCTGTTTTTATAAACTTCCAACCTTTATAAGTTAAGCCCATTTTTATTGTCAATATACTTCAAATTTAACACAATGCCAACTTAAAATTTTTTCCTTAATTCTTATATTCCCAGAAATTACTAGAAGATGAAAAAGAGAAGCACTAAATTCATTTTTAGACCTGCTTTTTCTTCAGTTTCCCAACTGCTTATGAGTTTGCTTCAGCTTTTTGTTTTCTTGAGTATGTTTGCCACTTTGAAAGTATGAGGACATAGAAGAATCAATAAAAGAAAGTCAACACAGGTTTAAAAAAGCTCCTGCCTGCCAAAGCCATGCTTAGATTGACAGAGTCAACAAAAGCACAGATGAAGCAGACTAGGACACCTGCAAACTCTTACTGTTGGCTATGGGCCTTCATTCAGTACAAAAAATAAGTATTTTGTAATATGAAGCATCTGAAGTCACTGGAGCTGCAGCTGATTGTCACCACTATCATTCTCATCCAACGAAGCTTTTATGCTTAACGTCAAGCACGTGTGCTTGTGATTAAAATTTCCAAAAGCACCTGAAGTCCTGCTCCTGCAAACTCTCCACTTCTGTACCCTGACTAACACGGTAACCTGTAATCTTACCCCCAGTTTCAGGGCACCAACAGGCCTCACCAGCCCTGCCTGGGACCCCAACCCACCCTCCCTGCCCATGGGCCCAGGGTCTCCATCTCTGTCCTTTGCCTTTAGTCTCTGTCTCTATGATCACACTGTAGGAGTATCTGTCTCCAGCCCCAGTCCCTGTGTCATAGCCTGACACTGGACCCACACTGTACATAGCTTGTGGCCTGGATGGGTTCCACCTCGCAGTTTGCCTTCTGTCACATCACAGAATCACAGAATGATATGGGGTTGGAAGGGACCTTGGGAGATCATCTAGCAGGGTCACCCAGAGCAGCTGGACAGGAACACATCTAGGTGGATTTTTAATATCTCCAGAGAAGGAGACTCCACAAGCTCTCTGGGCAGCCTGTTCCAGTGCTCTGTCACACACAAAGAAGTTTTTCCTCATGTTCAGATAGAATTTACCATGTTCCACTTTGGGCCTGTTGCCCCTTCTCCTGTCACCAGGCACCACTGAAAAGAGTCTGGGCCCATCCTCTTGACACTCACCCTTTAGATATTTATAAGAATTGATGAGACCCCCTCTCAGTCTTTTCTTCTCCAGGATAAACAGACCCAGGTCTCTCAGCCTTTCGTCATAAGGAAGGTGTCTTTGGTCATGTCTCCTGGATGGACTTTGGACCCATGGTATAGCCTTGTCTCTAGTCCTGTCTCTGGCCCTGTCTCTTTTTGCTCCTGACTGGATTCTCTGGAGGGATGCTGGACATGGTTCATTGCTTTGCCTTGTCTGGGACAGTTGATGGACCCTGTTACCTTGGGTGCTGTGGGACTGGACCCTGCATGCTGAGGACACTGCCTGTGCCAGGGTTCATCCTCAGCTTACAGCTCCCTTTCCCTCAGGCAGCAGGCAGACCCTTCAGCTCGGAGAGGTGATTCAGTCAGTAAAATCAACCATTTCCCTTTAATTCATTGGGCTTTGGATCAACCCATAGATAGTTTTGTTTAAGACAATGAGAAAATTTGCAGTCTGCAAGATCAGCCCTTCAGTTTCCTCACTGAGATTCCCTCCAAAGCACGAGAGAACTTTGAGTGCTCTGCAACAAAAACGTGAATAACCAGGCATGCCTGGTGCAGTGCATGCAAGAACAGTGTTCCTTGTTCACGTGTGCTATTTCAACTCTTCTAAAAAAACTAGTAGTGAAACATCTGAACATACCTTTCAAAGTGCAGAGAAGGCAAATGGGATAAGTAAAAAATAAAACCATTTTCAGCCAAAAAAAGAAAGACTGATTTATGAAGTGAACTTTGTACCATATCTATTTACAAGGCACAAAGTAATCTTACAGAGATCTAGGACATCTGTCCTAGAAAATTCCATTCTCCAAGGAAAATCTCTGCCAGTGCCAAGTGCTGGAATCATTCTTCCAGCAAAAAGACAGGGATGATACAAAAAAATGGAGGGAAGGAAAGGGACACAGTAGAATAATATGTTACGCTGATTATCTCCTCACACAGAGGCTACACCAATAGTAGTTTATTAAACGTGACAGTTTTCTGGCTCATAAGCCATCTGGACTTGCCTGACCATGGCCACACTATTAATTTCTCTCAGTCTCCAAAACAGGGTGACCACATCAAAACTCCAATTAGGAACAGTTCCTGGCCCGTGTCAACCCCTGAACCCTGCCTGGGAATTGACTGGGAGACTGCTATCGGTCCAGATCAAAACTGTACCAGGATCTCGTTCAACAATAAATACGTACAGTCACGAAAGTTCAGTGCAGGAGAAAGGTCCATGAAACTACTTTATTTACTTTATAGCAGTAGCTCCAGTTCTGAGGAATGCACTTTCGGTATCTTTCTCTTACACTGCAGTTGAATGGCTGAAACTGTGGAGCAATAATAATTTTGCTGACTCCTCCTTGCCATCGAAAAATCAAGTCTGCAGAATCCCACGATATTAACTGACACCCCACAACACAGACGGTACCTGTTCTGCTTCTCCTGTCCAGCAGCGAAGTCAGAGGGTCTGGTGAAACAGCCTGCACTCGTGTCCTAGCTGCCCATGTGCCTGTCTGATCACAACCCAGGTAACTACTGGTCTTACTGGGAACATCTCTGGCTTAGCCAGAACACACACCCCTTCTCTTCCACCAAGGACAACATACCAGATGGGACACTACATCTGGCAGTGGTGAATGCTACATCTACAGAAGTGTGGATCCACAGCACTTTAATGGTTGGTGACCCCTTTAATGGCTTTTCCAATGTCAATGGAATGACACTAACCCAAAATCAGAATCAAGCCTGTGGAAATTCTGGTTTTGCACACATATAACTGGATTCAACATGTGGCCTTCCCATGAAAACTCTGAGGATTAAATAATTACCTTCTTTAAATTTTCCTTTATGGTTGTACTGTCTCTCTCCACAACCTTCAACATTTCTTGGCTTGCCATATACAGGATGTTGGCTGCAGAAAAAGAAACATGCAATAATGTAAGTACACAGCACGTCTTTTAGAAAAAAACAATATGGGTCCCAGCCTGCAAAGAGGTAAGGCACCAAGAGCAGTCGTCATCTTGACAATCCCACTGAAAGGAATCCTGTTGACAGAAAGGGTAGAATTTACCTCACCTGAATCGTTAAAAAGGCATATAGACTAATATAGTCACCCCCCATTAATTACTTCCATAATTAACGGAAAGGGAAAGACACCTTTGGAGTGTAACTCTACCCCTCTATCTTAACGACTTCTCAATTAGTCCATGGTGATGACTTTCTCCATACTGACCAGCGAAGGAACTTTGACGACCAGCTTTCACTACATGTTTTTAGAAAGACAAAGGTAAGCATGATAATCACCCATGAAGTGTTTGCAGAAGCAAGCTTTTAAATCCAAAGCATACACTAAAAGGCATTATTAATCAATAATTATGGTATTTCTGACATTTCAATATGCAAGTCATTAAAATATTCAACATAACAAGTAATAAAAATAATGGCAAACACAAGTATTATTGAAAATTGTAGACACTGATGGTACTTACCTGGACAGGATGGGACAGCAAATGTCTAAGCCTTACCCTTCTGGAATGTAAAGTATTAAAAATGGCTCAGTACGATTTGCTGTGAGTTGGTCTGCAGGATACTGTCTCAGACATACAAACGATTGAGTCTAACGTTTGAACACTTAATTAAAAGTAGTCTAATTTTGTTCTGGCAGGTCCCATGGATGTTAGTGGGAACTAAGCACTTCTGAAAAGTGGGGTGGTTTGCCTGTTTATTTTGCCTGTTAAATTTAAACATTTTGACACAGAAGGATTCCACCATGTCCACCTAGCCTGGCTTCTGTTACAACAGAATCTACAGAAGCTCGGCAAGAAATTTCAGCGAACGGTCCAAAACATGGCTTTGCACAAGCCCATACCTGTTAAATTATGAATTTTGTTGCTAGAATAAACCTCATATATTCAACTGCAGAATCAAGTGTTGCTACATGACCATCGATGTTGCTTTATGTCTGCAGAGAGCGAGAGGTCCTCCAAATGGTGTTCAGTTTTAGTAGGGACTACGCATTTGTGACATCGGTGCTGTACTGAAGAAATGTGCAGATATCACTATCCAAAAAATTAGCACTTCTTTTATCCTTTTTTTTTTCTGCCCAGTCAGCTTACTGTGCTAAGAAGATGGCCAAGCCTCTACTGTCCTCATAATCTGAAGCCTCTGTGCTGGTTGGATTACGGAGACATTCATAACCTATACATGGGAATGAAGGGGAATATTCTTCTTTCTTACCAGTTTGCAAAACTAATGGAAGACCACAAAAGGCTAAAATACCTTAATGCATTTCAATTTCTGGGTCCTAGAATGACTGAAAGTATTCCAGAAAACTAAATCCTCTCCTGAAAACCAGGAGAAAATGGAAAGACTCTGACAACCTTTTAAATCTTAACCAATTAAGTTTTGAGCACAAATAGTTAATGACAGTGTTGGATCTGATACTGCTCCGAGACAGGAGTAATACATTCTCACAACGTGTGATAAGGGAGGAAATGGCAATCACATAGGTCTTTGGTGGTGACCAAAACATGGGATTGGCTGAATTCCAGCAGTTCTCTAAGGAAACAGAACGCCACCAGAGAGATGAGTGATGGCTCCAGAGATCAAATGTTAAAAGACAAAGCCAGTGCTCTCACGTGAAAAAAAAAAAAAAAAAATCCTAGAAAGTAGCATCTACTTCTGAGTCATCCGAAGAAGATACAATTCAGTTCTATGCCTGCAGAGCTCTGGCCTTTTCAATCAAATGCTGAATGCGGTTAATGCAAGCTCTTCCTTTCCTAGACAAGATAAAAGGATCGCAGATGTGACATCATATAGACAATCCAGAAAATTTGCTGGTCCCATCCTATTCTTCTGGGCAAAGGGACCTCTGTGTGGTTTTGTGTCTAGCAACCTGGTCATCTAATCCTGTGCTGCAGCTGGCAAATGTCTATCTATCTACAGCATTGTTAAGATCATGTCCTAACATTGGTCGTCTTTTCCTCAATTCAGCTCCAAACACTGACATATTATACACTTTTGTTTTTAGAAGGACACATTATCTTAGAATACACCTTCAAAAATTATCTATCTAGGACAACCTTAGATGAGAGGTATGAAAGACAATAAGGAATTCCACAGGTATTTAGCTGATTTCAGATTGACAAAAATGACTTCAATGCTCAAAACTCCTACCTATATATGAAGCTAGCTGTCTGTCAAACCACTGCTCCATGTCAGAAGGAAAGGCAGAACACGGAGCACAGCCCTTGCTACCCTCGGTGCTGGTCCTTCAGGTGATGGATGTGGCTTAGTATGGATTTACAAGATTTCACAAAGCACTAAGTATAAGAGCCTGGATTTGGCAGGGTATCTGTGGTAACAGCACTCGTAATATGAGGATTTTAGTATGCCAGGCCTTCTATTTTCCACTCCAGAACAAGGTTCTTGTTAGTAGCACACTTCGGATAGCCTATCTGCAGTCAGAACTTTTGCCAGTACCTTGCAGCATCGGCAGGGCATGAAAATACTGGTGGCCATCCGTGCAGAACCTAACACATATCAGTTCATCCAATGTTACTGGGATGCTGTAGGCAGCTCCCCACCTCCAGTTCAGTCATACAGCAAGAGCTGGAACAGTAAGTACTCCCCTGGTCCCCTGTATTAAAAATGGCTCAGTACGATTTGCTGTGAGTTGGTCTGCAGGATACTGTCTCAGACATACAAACGATTGAGTCTAACGTTTGAACACTTAATTAAAAGTAGTCTAATTTTGTCCTGGCAGGTCCCATGGATGTTAGTGGGAACTAAGCACTTCTGAAAAGTGGGGCGGTTTGCCTGGATGCCTATATATTCACAAATTTAAACATTTTGACATAGAAGGATTCCACCATGTCCACCTAGCCTGGCTTCTGTTACAACAGAATCTACAGAAGCTCGGCAAGACATTTCAGCGGACGATCCAAAACATGGCTCTGCACAAGCCCATACCTGTTAAATTATGAATTTTGGCTTCTGTTACAACAGAATCTACAGAAGCTCGGCAAGACATTTCAGCGGACGATCCAAAACATGGCTCTGCACAAGCCCATACCTGTTAAATTATGAATTTTGTTGCTAGAATAAACCTCATGTATTCAACTGCAGAATCAAGTGTTGCTACATGACCATCGATGTTGCTTTATGTCTGCAGAGAGCGAGAGGTCCTCCAAATGGTGTTCAGTTTTAGTAGGGACTACGCATTTGTGACATCGGTGCTGTACTGAAGAAATGTGCAGATATCACTATCCAAAAAATTAGCACTTCTTTTATCCTTTTTTTTTTCTGCCCAGTCAGCTTACTGTGCTAAGAAGATGGCCAAGCCTCTACTGTCCTCATAATCTGAAGCCTCTGTGCTGGTTGGATTACGGAGACATTCATAACCTATACATGGGAATGAAGGGGAATATTCTTCTTTCTTACCAGTTTGCAAAACTAATGGAAGACCACAAAAGGCTAAAATACCTTAATGCATTTCAATTTCTGGGTCCTAGAATGACTGAAAGTATTCCAGAAAACTAAATCCTCTCCTGAAAACCAGGAGAAAATGGAAAGACTCTGACAACCTTTTAAGTCTTAACCAATTAAGTTTTGAGCACAAATAGTTAATGACAGTGTTGGATCTGATACTGCTCCGAGACAGGAGTAATACATTCTCACAACGTGTGATAAGGGAGGAAATGGCAATCACATAGGTCTTTGGTGGTGACCAAAACATGGGATTGGCTGAATTCCAGCAGTTCTCTAAGGAAACAGAACGCCACCAGAGAGATGAGTGATGGCTACAGAGATCAAATGTTAAAAGACAAAGCCAGTGCTCTCACGTGAAAAAAAAAAAAAAATAATCCTAGAAAGTAGCATCTACTTCTGAGTCATCCGAAGAAGATACAATTCAGTTCTATGCCTGCAGAGCTCTGGCCTTTTCAATCAAATGCTGAATGCGGTTAATGCAAGCTCTTCCTTTCCTAGACAAGATAAAAGGATCGCAGATGTGACATCATATAGACAATCCAGAAAATTTGCTGGTCCCATCCTATTCTTCTGGGCAAAGGGACCTCTGTGTGGTTTTGTGTCTAGCAACCCGGTCATCTAATCCTGTGCTGCAGCTGGCAAATGTCTATCTATCTACAGCATTGTTAAGATCATGTCCTAACATTGGTCGTCTTTTCCTCAATTCAGCTCCAAACACTGACATATTATACACTTTTGTTTTTAGAAGGACACATTATCTTAGAATACACCTTCAAAAATTATCTATCTAGGACAACCTTAGATGAGAGGTATGAAAGACAATAAGGAATTCCACAGGTATTTAGCTGATTTCAGATTGACAAAAATGACTTCAATGCTCAAAACTCCTACCTATATATGAAGCTAGCTGTCTGTCAAACCACTGCTCCATGTCAGAAGGAAAGGCAGAACACGGAGCACAGCCCTTGCTACCCTCGGTGCTGGTCCTTCAGGTGATGGATGTGGCTTAGTATGGATTTACAAGATTTCACAAAGCACTAAGTATAAGAGCCTGGATTTGGCAGGGTATCTGTGGTAACAGCACTCGTAATATGAGGATTTTAGTATGCCAGGCCTTCTATTTTCCACTCCAGAACAAGGTTCTTGTTAGTAGCACACTTCGGATAGCCTATCTGCAGTCAGAACTTTTGCCAGTACCTTGCAGCATCGGCAGGGCATGAAAATACTGGTGGCCATCCGTGCAGAACCTAACACATATCAGTTCATCCAATGTTACTGGGATGCTGTAGGCAGCTCCCCACCTCCAGTTCAGTCATACAGCAAGAGCTGGAACAGTAAGTACTCCCCTGGTCCCCTCTTACTGCTTTCTCCGTCCTACCTCTCATTCTTGATGGGTCCTGCTTGTATTTCTGAGCTGCTTGTGTGGTTTTTTGCAGTAAAAAATAAGAAATGAAATGGAATTCGCACACTTAGTAAACTTAGATCAGGCATAAAGATCCTAAAAGCAAAACCGTAAGCCGGCAAAGGCAGTAAGAACAGTACTTTAAAAGGAACTGTCTCTGAAGGCTTGTGTGTAAGAAAGGGAACCAGGAAGGCAGGATTAAGCTAAACCGGATGAATGGCAAGGTTCAAGAGTCTATTTCAACCAAACAGAAATCCTTCAAATTTTGGAAACATGATCCCAGGGAAGCCAATAAACAGGAACTTAAACTTCAGCAGGCGTTAAGTAAGAGGAAATTGCAAAGTGCAAAAGTAGGTTTCCAAGAACAAACATTAAAAGATTTAAAAATAAACAATAAAATATTCCTTAAGTATATCAGAAACAAGAGGCCTACAACAGAATTTGTACAGGCTAAGGGAGTGGCTAAAGAAGATAATTACACTGTTTGGAAGCTAAATGATTTTCCTTTTATTTTTGCATGCAACTTTCTTGTTCAAAACATTCAGGAGGTTTCTGCTCTCTATAAACTTTTTCTGGCAATAACAATGATTTCTCTTTGAGTAGTGAGGTACTGAGAAGCAGCAACAGTGGAGAATACAGAACATATTAGGGCCAGAAGGTACATTTAAGAGTTTTGAAGAATCTTAAATACAGAATTGCTGAGCTGATTACAGTCCTGCTAGGTAAGAATCATCCTGTCCAGTGGTTTGGGGAGCAGAAAATACCACCTAATTGCTACTGATTTTACAGAGGAAAGTAGCGTTTTACTGATCTATAATTTCTTGAGCATTTCAATAAACACAACCAGATGACAAAAATTACTAGTCTCTTCTAAAAGCTGTTACATTTCATACAATTAACTTTGGTTGAAACCAAACAGCTGTAAAATGAAAGGTTGTAATGTGCTAAGAAATTGTCTGGAAGCAAATAAATAATATCAGGATTAGATTAGATTAGATTAGATTAGATAGTTTTCATCACAGCAAGGAACAAGGTCTAGATTTATCACAATACATTTGAGTAAACAGTGATTATCACTAAAATCTGTAAATTATCACTGAACACACCTGGTGATTTGACCATTTTTGGGGTGGGTTAAGTCACCTCTCAAGGTGACTCTCTTTTCAGTTGTAAGGCCTTTAGACCTGTAGCATCCCAAACTGAATTAAGTGCCTATGCTGAGGTGAGAAGAATCCTGGCCCAAGATTATAGCCCAGCTTCATATTAAAGTCATGGGTAACTTATTTCTTAATGGTCTTGTCAATGGATAAGTAGATTATTGTTAGAATTTGTAAAGGACACAACACTATCAGTTTGCGAGGACCAGGCTGTGAGAAATGTGAAAGAGATCTAAAGAGGAAAGAAGAAAAAAATCAACACACTAACAAATGAGATTTAACTGAAGACATGGTAAGCAACATACATGTGAAACAATCCAAAATATTCTTCTTTTAAATCAATACAAGGAACAGAATCAGAAACCCTGAGACCCCTAAGATGACTGTTGTTCATTGTGCACATTTACTCAAAACTCAAGTAAAATCATAATTATGTTTCTTATATAATAAGAGGAGGATGGTAAGAGAATTCTGCAATGTCATTCTATAAATCATGTAACACAACCCCCCTGAAGAACTGTGTATACTGACAGTTACAGCCTCTGTGGGACATTGTAAAACTGAGAATGGTGGTGAAAACAGTCAAAGAAGTACATTTAATGTTAATGATACTTCATCATGCACTATTTTTCCCCCTCTTACAGCATAATATACTAAAATGCAAAACAATAAAAGGAAGTACTTTTTTAATGTCATATGCAATTAACTATGAACCTTACTGCCACAGGAAACTGATAAGCATACGTATTTGCTGCATTCACATCTAAGCCTATTGCCCTGAGTTCTTCTAATTGTAAGTACAGTTAATGCAATTAATCTTAGGCTAAACCTACAAAGGCTTGATAACTTACATGTCCAACAATCTCTCCTTTCAGGTACTGTTCTCTAGGTCCACTGTCATTCTTGCTTTGTTTCCTCTGGATACATCCCGTGGCCCATCTCTCTCTTGAGTTTTACTGACACGTTATTTCAGTTTATGCTGGAGAGTGTCTCTCTCTTCAAGAGTTGAGCTGTAGCTCTCTCAGCCCATGTACCTCTTCATATGTACCAAAATCACATCTGTCACTCTATAACACGACACGTCAACCCACATCAGCTTGTGACCCACGATATTCCCAGGATTTTTCCTGCAGAACTGTTGCTTAACCTGTGATTTACCATCCTTATACTTAATTTACACACAGAACAACTTGGCTCTTAAAGAAAGACAGCATTCTTCTCTCCCAGACCCCCAGCCTCTTCTCTTAGCTTGTGAAAGCCATTTTGACCCTGTCCCTTTCCAGCATATTTGCTGCATGTTCTACCATGGCACTATCTATAAACTCAGTAAACACACACTGTATTCCATCAGTCATTTTCCTAACAAAACTACTTAAGAGTAAAGAAATAAAGATAAGACTGCTATGAACACCTGCTAGCTGCATCTTTCCAGTTTCAAAAACCATCCTGAATCCTGTTTTCCCAACAGTCATATATTTGCCTAATAGTTGTTTCAGGTATGTCATATTTCCCCAACTTTTTTTATAAAAATATAACAGGAGACACTGTAAAAATATTTATTAAGGTCAAAATGTCCTAAATCTGGTGTTTCCCTGTAATCCAAATTACCTTTTAAGATGTTCAGTGTCTATCAAAAGCTATATTGAAAGAGATACTGTGATAGAGCAGCTTCTCTCTGACTGCTGTGGAACGTCAAACTGGGGTTCTTCAGAAAAGCTATTTTTCTCAAAAGCTAAGTCACAAGTTCAGGGAGAAATCTCTCTGCTATTTCCTAATGCTATACTCACTAACCTTGGCATTTTTTGAATATTTAGTTCTTTCCTTTTCAAAAAAAAAAAGGTTTTTCGGTTTCCTTATTTCATGAATCCTGAGCCGCTTTTTCAAAGGAAATAACTCAGAAGAATTCACTCACTTTTTGTATGTAATTAGAAAGCCATCTCAGAAGGCTCCCAGGGACTGTTAGTATGAGCATTTCAGCAGCTCTGAAAATCAGGCTGTGAACTGGGCACAACCAGAAGCTGAGAGATGCAAAATGAATGGCCTCTGAAATCTTTCTTTAGGCTACACAGGAGAAGGTTGTCCTGTGGGATCACCTTGTCAGTTCTTGCTACCTGGTGTTACAGCCTCTGGGAAGACTTCCAACAAGTGCTAATGCTTGCTTTAGTGGAAAATCTCTAAAGATTCCCAGGATCATTACCAAGGGTCCTGGAAAAATATTTGTTGGTTTTGACTGTCATGATTTCAAGCACAATATAAAATGCAACCTATAGCTTACTTCCTAAGTGATGAAGCTGTCTCACCGAAATCTGCAGAATGAGTCTCTGCACAAAATAAGGCCCATGTAGGAGTCTGCAGGACCCTGGCTCAAGATTCAGAAGTGGGGAATTCCCAGAATGGAAATGTGGAATGTGGAAGTTGTACTGGACTTGTGACCTCGGTGTCCATGCTGAAGTTAGGGTGAACATGTAGCTTCAATCTGCATTCACCACTATACCTCACTCTTCATTGAAGAGAGAAATATCTGGGACTTTAGTAAAGACAAAATCAGATTGAAATCAGTATTCTGAAAAATCATTACATGTGAAAGATAAGACCGAATGTAGGATGAAAGGTCAGGAGGCCTGGAATTTTTCTGAACTACCACTGACGTCCTCTGAGACCCCGTGCAAATTATAAAATCTGTATGTGTCAGTTTCTTCCTTTTAAAAACATGCTTCAGGCTGCTATGACAATGAAGTGGTTTTTGTAGACTGTCTTAAAAATACTTGCAGGGAAAAGCATTGTGTAAACATAATGACTATTAATTAGTTCTTGAAAAGTACATTTAACAGTAATGAAATTTACAGTGCCAAATTGATCATGTCCCTCTAGAATTGCCCACTACTACCTTGAACGTTCATTTTACAGAGAGCAGATAACAAAATCTTCAAAGCTATCTGATGAAGAATACATGAAAAACAGAGTTAGGGAGTAGACCGTAAGTGCCCAAAGTCAAGATGTGTCACTGTGAGAAAAATGGATTTGTTGAATCTTTCTCTAAACTGGCTTAGTGAAGCCAACAGGAAAGGCTTGGAGGACAGAATACTGCGCACACATACTCTTCTGCACAACATCTGCTGCCTTTTTGTTTTTAACAGGAATGCTTAAAGTGATAATGTTAACTACCTGAAGGATCAGAACTCTCCTGTAGTTTGAACTAGGTATGTCTTCTATCAATCCCTAACTGCTATTTGCTTCAAAAGAAATAAGCTGAATTATCATAAAATGAAGGTGTATGTGGTGTTTGCATGAGCTTTATGAGCAGTCATGCAGTTGACACAGTTTTGTACTGAAAGCAAGCCAGTTCCACCTGCTTGCTGAAGGAGGAACCTGAGAACATTCAGCATCTGAAGAACACACAGAAAACTGCTATTATGAGATGTGTGCATGAAATGAACACCAAATACATTGGTTCCTTTGGTAACTTGGATATTTGGACCCAGAAATGAGATGGGAGTTCTCATGGACGTGAATGTGAGCACTTCAGAACTCTGCTCAGAGACCCACACAACAACCTGAGAGCACTTCACTTGGCGTGGACAGTTTCCAATATCAAGGCTGGAGCTGAATCCTAAATCCTGGCTTGCAGAGATTCGACTCCAGAGGCCATCTCTATCCACTGAGGATACATAAACTGCACTCCTCTACTGAAAAGACTTTGGAATAAAGGAATAAAATTTATTCTTTTCTCATCCTTTTCTTGCATGGTAGAAGCCCAGTACCTCCGTGCTCTCAATTCCCATCTAGGAAACAGGTTCCTAAAGATTTGGTCCTGAATCAGCCTAGGATTGCTAGGAAAGGTATGTAAAGAAGCTCTTTAGCTTTTCCTGCCAATGTATTTTTGCTTATTCAATTTGTTTATCTGGTTTAACAGTCTAAGGAAAAATTCAGTGTTTTTTTTTTCTTCATTTTCACAGTCTAATCCCACTCCTTCAAATCTGTACTGATGCATGTGCTGGGCTGATACCTTATGAGTCAGCCTGAGTCAGTGGGATAATCCAAAGCACAGAAGGTGAAGCATAGAACATGAATCTTTGCAGTATCATGGCCTCTGTAAATACTCCTTCACGTCGGTTTTTCACATACCAACTAAGAAAGGAAAAGCATTTCTCAGAAAAAAAGAAGATGTGGTTGCGAACCTATAGGAACTGGCCAACGTGCCTGGCGAGAGCTGTAGAAACCCAAAGCATTTTTATTACATTCTACTCCATCTCAAATTGCTGATACTGTAATTCATAACCAGCTCACCAGAGTTTAATAATAAAAAAAAAAAATATTGTTAATTATATAATTATCATAACCAATAAGGTCTTAGAGCTTAAAAGTGAAATCAAAGTTTTAACAGACAAATACTGTGTTTATCACGCTTTTAACACAAAAATACCTTCTTAAAATATCCTAACTTTTGATACACGGATCTTTTATACACACAGATTACCTTGGAAGTGGAAGCCCTTAATTTATTCCCAAATCAGGCTTATGAAATTAACTGCCAACTTAGCTTCTCCCCATGATCCTGCCAATGACCTTTTTCCTGCCCTGGTAGGATCATTCCCTCTCCATGGATTAAAGGTGATTAAGGATCAGTGTCAGTTTAGTCTCATACATTTGCTAAGCAGGGACGACAAACTGTGCCAAAATGTGTTTGATTTATTTGTGGGGGTTTTGTGGTAGAGGAACCCTGATTGGGCTCAAATCAAGGATCCAGCAAAGAAAAGAGTGCTTTATATCATTGGTAGCTCTTTAACCCAAGGTGTCACAGCAAGGACTTAATATCCTTCAGCTAAATTATTAGTTTTCACAAACAGTAATGACTGAAATCAATCAAGCTTTTCAGTGCTTAAGGTTATTTAACCACCAATTCAATTAGCCAGTTGTCAGATGAATACCTGTATCTATTGAGCTGAACGTCAAACACATTGATATATCCACAATGCAGTTAAGTAAATAACGTATGAAATAGAAGATTTCCCGATTTTGAAGAAACACATGCCTAGCAGTGTTATTATTACTTTCTAAGGATTTTAGAGCTATGTTCTAAACCAGTATGTTGTCAGTTGACTCAACGGGTATCAACAGATCTATACTGGAACTTGGAAAGCGATGCTAATTCAGGGAAAAAACATGATTCTAACTTGGGACAGACAAACTTTCTCTTTATACTTGATTGTTGTGATTGAATCTTGAGATTTCCTGTGGTTGGACTGAAAAACGTGTTTTTCCTCGAATCTTTAAACTTCTTGCTTCATGATGGAATATCCAAAGATCATTTGCTTGCTTATTTGCAAGAAAAAGATTAGATGAGGGCTTGATTAATCATAAAATCACACTAGAAATGGAGAGGCGACATTATGTTGTCTGTGCAAATACGAGATGAGCTGGAACTATGTCTGTATGGAAAGAAATCTTTAAAAGAATAACTTATGCATGATGCACATATCCACAAAATATAAAAGAAGGTTAAGTATTTCCAACTTAACCCTGATAAACTGAGAGATTTACATGCCCTTGATTAATTTAAAAATCAACTCTGTGTTGTGGTGCCATGACTAGATCTCGTTCTGTGTGATCCTGCTCCATAGTCAGTATCTTAATTATGTAAAAACAATTTGTATTCTTTGCTGGGCTAAGGAGACGAATTTACTGTGACAGAAAGAACAGACATTTACTGTGACAGAAAGAGATGCCATACTAATGAAACAACATTGACAATAACAAAGAAAAAAAAAACAAAACCTTTTCAACTTCACTGGCTAATGAATTTCAGGAAATAATCAGAATAGTTCCTTTTCCAACAAAAATGAGTGGTTGTGAAGATAGCCCCGATCTGGACACTTTAATGGATGCACACACACATTCTTTAATAGCTTGTTCATCAGACTAAAATAAACAGAATACTACAAAGGGTTACCCGAGCTCACTTCATTTCCCTACTGCTGTTGGCTTCAGATTATGTTGACTCTATCAACAAGATTGTGGCTGTAGGTGTAAATTTATTAAGTCCCACACATCAAAATATTGCTCTATTTTGTAAGTTAGTAGGAGCTATGCTCTGGAATGGGTACAGGGAGAAACACGAAGCCAAATTTTTACTTCAAGGTCCGGACAGCACAATTTCAACAGCATTAACCTTGGAAGAACATACTGTATGATTTTCCAGAGTGGACAAACTCAGAGGAAAAGGAGACCGCAGCCCTACCTTCATCACGCTTCCCAAATGCAAATCTGGTGCCACTTCTCTTACCATATTTTGACCAACTGACCCCCTGAGCAGATGAATACAGAGAGTGGAGAGACTTCTTATGCTGTCTCACTAAGGCCACTGCATACCAAGGTATTGACTTTTTTCATCAAGAAATGAATAAACTTTCTTTAGCTAGAACTGGAGGAGTTTGGAAGAGACCAGTGATCCTCTCGTGACTGTAGGACAGGCAGTGGGTATTCTCTGTACTTCTATAGGGTATTCTGAGACCCTGCAGCACTCTGAATTTTTATCACCCTCCTGGCCTCCCTTGATTCTGTTCCCCACCTACAGAGAACCTATGCTTTAGATCCTTTTTCTTTTTTTTTTAATGATTCTATTAGTACCATTTTTCCAGGTTGAATGTCATTTTTCAGTCAAATAACACTTTCCAGCTGATCCCTGTCCTCCCCTGTGTTTGAGGCATTTAATAAAAGACAGCTCATTAGGATTAAAAAACACAAATGTGAAGTGCAACCAGGCCCAGAAGAGATCTGTTTAGCTCTTCAAAAATATTTTCCAACTCAAGGAATATGAAGAGGTAGAACTACCAGAACCTGTAAAAGGAAATCCATTTTACACTTTGTATGATACAGCACACGGGATACAGCCTGTAACAGTAAGAACCTCCCAGGGCCATGAAATTAGCATATTTTTTTCGTTGAGGGTCACAATTTCTTGATATCCGTCATGGGTTTCAGCAGATTAAATGTGGATATCTAAAGCTTAATTTTTCTTCCTTCGCAGTCAGTGGAAAGAACACAATTCATCTCATCCTACAGTGGTCACCTAGATAGATTAGACGAGTGTTATCTGTATCTCTCCACTGACTACGACAGGATTTTAAGGGGATTAGTGGAGGAACAGACCTCTATGTTGTAGACGTTAGGAATTTCTGTCCTAGCGCAAATGATACCCTTTTGTGAACATATTCAGCCTCTCACCTTTAAATTCTTTGTATGAAGCTGCTGTATATTCTCTGCCAATTGCTTTCTCTAGTTTTTATACATATATTTAAAAGGCAATGCACTATGAGAATTTGCTGAACAGTCTATATATTGACGGGTTCCTTCCTCTACAGGCATCAAGCACACCACGTACTGAACTTTGGATGGCTTGGAAGTTTCTCAGAAAAAGTCTCCTGAATCCATCTGTCATGGGTCGGTGAACATAATATTCAAGAGGGCTCCCTGTCTTTAAAATCTGGATGTAAAAGACAAATTAATCCATCGTCCTCCTTTCTCTCTGACCTTCTTTCCTGAGCAAGTTATGTCCCTTCATACTGATACTCTAGTTCTGTTGTTTACTCACCTGTGTCTGTTAAGCAAATTAACTAATAGTTTTGGTTTATAAAGTCTTGCAACACTATTTTCCATACTTTTAAAATTTACATTACTTTAGCTGCATGTCATCTAGCTCATCTGCCATCTTCCCGCCAGTATTCCTTTGATCTCTCATTAATTTCTTTGTCTACCATAATTTTAGATCCTTCACGAGCACACTTCTGCTCACAACGATATAGAAGATTTCTTTAGCTTTCCCCTTAAACTCACCATCGAGCTTTCTTTACTAAATGTTTAGTAAACTTTAATCACCTTTTCATGGTTAAGGAAGGCAAAGCTCCTATGACATTGGTCTGACCGAAAGTGCCTCCATTTCTGTACACCCAGTGGCAAATATCCTTTGGAGGAAGTACAGTGGTTTTAGTATCATGTCTTATACCCTGTGAAAAACAAGTAACTTCATTACACTGTCATTAGCCTCTCGCTGTCTACGGTTTCCATACATCTTTCTTTTCCACGTTGACACTGCAGTTTCCCAGGACAGTTCTGACGCTCTGCCTTACAAAACTATCATTTAAACTGTCAAATTTTTCACAGAGCACATCTGCTGTTTCACCATTTGCCATTTAATTGCTATTATTGCTATTTCTTTAGACTCTTGTTTGTGTTGGCTAAGGGCCACAACAGAGACCCGGGGGACACATTTTGTCAGGTACGCGCAGGACTGCGCATAGAAAAGCCTGAAATGATGCTTTCTTCTGTCACACAAGGTTCTCCCACACATTCTCCACAAATTCTTAGTCGCCTTCTCCCAGGAAGTTCACTGACGCCTCCCTTAGTAAGTCTGCCTGGCAGCAGGATAATTTCACAATAATATGGTATTATGAAATGCTTGAGAAATATTTTTAAATATGCCAAACATTGGAAGGTTTTAATTCCCATTCCTGGCCTCTGTACAGGTAAACTGGACAATACACAAGTAAATTTATAATTTCAATTAATAATAACAATAATTGTTATGATATAATAATAATTATATTAAATATGAGCTATAATAATTATTACCAACATTAATATTAATATAAATTCAGTAAATTGATAATTGATCACTGATAATTCACTACAATCCCTGATAAAGAGTCCCTCCCCATCTCTCCTGTAGGTGCCGTTTCGGTACTGGAAAGCTGTTAGAAGGTCTCCCTGTTAGAAGGCCTTCTCCAGGCTGAACAGCCCCAACTCTCTCAAACCTGTCTTCATAGGAGAGGTGTACCAGCCCTGTGGTCATCTTTGTGGCCCTCTGCTGGACTCATTTCAGCAAGTCCATGTCCTTCTTGTGCTAAGGACTTCCGAGCTGGACGCAATACTCCAGGTGGGGTCTCCTTTGCTAAGGACTCCCGAGCTGGACGCAGTATTCCAGGTGGGGTCTCAGGAGAGTGGAACAGAGGGGCAGAATCACGTCCCTCAACCTGCTGGTCACACTTCTTTTGATGCAACCCAGGCTATGGTTGGCTTTCTGGGCTGCCAGTGCACATTGCTGACTCACGTTGAGCTTCTCATCCACCAACACACCCAAAACACGTGCAACAGAGCTCATCTGGACTTTGACATGCTGTAATACCACTCTTTCAAAAGTCCTCTAAACTCTGAAGCAAAATAGCTTAAAATGCAAAGTGATTAATCAATTCTAGGTTGGATTCCCATGCTAAATCGAAATGCCTTGCAAAAAGTAGATTGAACTTTTGAAAATAAGTTTTCCCCAGGGAATGTACTACTATCTGGTCATGTTTTCTTCCCAGGTAAGTCACCCATCTTATTGTAAGGTTATTCAGAGGAGAGTAACACTATTTGCCTTTCCAGTTTATTCTTTGCTCTTGAGGAAGCAATCTCTGTCATTCCTCAGAAAGAGTCAGAAAACAGTGGTAAGAACTATCTGGATGCAAAGACAAATTCATCCATCGTCCTCCTTTCTCTCTGACCTTCTTTCCTGAGCAAGTTATGTCCCTTCATACTGATACTCTAGTTCTGTTGTTTACTCACCTGTGTCTGTTAAGCAAATTAACTAATAGTTTTGGTTTATAAAGTCTTGCAACACTATTTTCCATACTTTTAAAATTTACATTACTTTAGCTGCATGTCATCTAGCTCATCTGCCATCTTCCCGCCAGTATTCCTTTGATCTCTCATTAATTTCTTTGTCTACCATAATTTTAGATCCTTCACGAGCACACTTTTGCTCACAACGATATAGAAGATTTCTTTAGCTTTCCCCTTAAACTCACCATCGAGCTTTCTTTACTAAATGTTTAGTAAACTTTAATCACCTTTTCATGGTTAAGGAAGGCAAAGCTCCTATGACATTGGTCTGACCGAAAGTGCCTCCATTTCTGTACACCCAGTGGCAAATATCCTTTGGAGGAAGTACAGTGGTTTTAGTATCATGTCTTATACCCTGTGAAAAACAAGTAACTTCATTACACTGTCATTAGCCTCTCGCTGTCTACGGTTTCCATACATCTTTCTTTTCCACGTTGACACTGCAGTTTCCCAGGACAGTTCTGACGCTCTGCCTTACAAAACTATCATTTAAACTGTCAAATTTTTCACAGAGCACATCTGCTGTTTCACCATTTGCCATTTAATTGCTATTATTGCTATTTCTTTAGACTCTTGTTTGTGTTGGCTAAGGGCCACAACAGAGACCCGGGGGACACATTTTGTCAGGTACATGCAGGACTGCACATAGAAAAGCCTGAAATGATGCTTTCTTCTGTCACACAAGGTTCTCCCACACATTCTCCACAAATTCTTAGTCGCCTTCTCCCAGGAAGTTCACTGACGCCTCCCTTAGTAAGTCTGCCTGGCAGCAGGATAATTTCACAATAATATGGTATTATGAAATGCTTGAGAAATATTTTTAAATATGCCAAACATTGGAAGGTTTTAATTCCCATTCCTGGCCTCTGTACAGGTAAACTGGACAATACACAAGTAAATTTATAATTTCAATTAATAATAACAATAATTGTTATGATATAATAATAATTATATTAAATATGAGCTATAATAATTATTACCAACATTAATATTAATATAAATTCAGTAAATTGATAATTGATCACTGATAATTCACTACAATCCCTGATAAAGAGTCCCTCCCCATCTCTCCTGTAGGTGCCGTTTCGGTACTGGAAAGCTGTTAGAAGGTCTCCCTGTTAGAAGGCCTTCTCCAGGCTGAACAGCCCCAACTCTCTCAAACCTGTCTTCATAGGAGAGGTGTACCAGCCCTGTGGTCATCTTTGTGGCCCTCTGCTGGACTCATTTCAGCAAGTCCATGTCCTTCTTGTGCTAAGGACTTCCGAGCTGGACGCAATACTCCAGGTGGGGTCTCAGGAGAGCAGAACAGAGAGGCAGAATCACCTCCCTCAACCTGCTGGTCACACTTCTTTTGATGCAACCCAGGCTATGGTTGGCTTTCTGGGCTGCCAGTGCACAGGCTGCCAGTGCACATTGCTGACTCATGTTGAGCTTCTCATCCACCAACACACCCAAAACATGTGCAACAGAGCTCATCTGGACTTTGACATGCTGTAATACCACTCTTTCAAAAGTCTTCTAAACTCTGAAGCAAAGTAGCTTAAATTGCAAAGTGATTAATCAATTCTAGGTTGGATTCCCATGCTAAATCGAAATGCCTTGCAAAAAGTAGATTGAACTTTTGAAAATAAGTTTTCCCCAGGGAATGTACTACTATCTGGTCATGTTTTCTTCCCAGGTAAGTCACCCATCTTATTGTAAGGTTATTCAGAGGAGAGTAACACTATTTGCCTTTCCAGTTTATTCTTTGCTCTTGAGGAAGCAATCTCTGTCATTCCTCAGAAAGAGTCAGAAAACAGTGGTAAGAACTAATAATACCAAACAGCAGTGTAATTTCCTATGGGGAAAACATATTTTCTACCGGCAATTATTGCCAACAGCAATCTTGGAAACACCATATAACTTATTGTTTAAAACATCAAACAGAAGGAACTGGTTAGTATCAAGGATGACTAATGCAGGAACATGTGCCTCCACACATGCACACACACATTAGCTAAAATGTTGATGTTTACAGGTTTACCAGATGTAAACATTGACTTTGGGTTCTGCTTAAGTTTACATATCAATTTAGAATGAAAACACGCCAGTTAATATATAACCACGATTGACATAAATAGGCAGAAAAGGCTGCAACTGTTATGGGGCTTTGAGCAACCTGCTCTAGTGGGAAGTGTCCCTGCCCATGGCAGGGGGGTTGGAACTGGATGATCTTTAAGGCCCCTCCCAACCCAAACCATTCTATGATTCTATGATTCTATGACTATTCTCCAGTCTGCTTGGTATTGAAGTTGCAGGAAGATCAGGACCATACAAGAAAAGCAGTCAGCTGTGCTTGAGAAAGCATGGCAGAGGCTGAAGGCAAAAATAAAAGGCTATTTGACAATTATATCCAGGTGCTTTACAAACAATAGATGCTTTGTTGATAAGCAAGAAAAAGACTCATTTACTTTGTGTGATGAAGCATGTGTAGGTGAAGTGGGGTGTGTGATGGAAACTGAAATGTCTATGGACTTAATCATGCCTTAAGTTACTTTGGAACAAGTCTCACCATCTTCAAATGGCAGAACTATATGTTAACTGGAGAAATTCACCTCTAATTTAAGCTCCCAACACCCTTGCAGACGTTTGTGGTGCTGACATTTCTGATAGGGCCCAGATTTTTGCTCATGGAAAGTGCACTCTTATCCTGCAAGAAGACCACAGAAAGGTCTAGTGTAGGTGGTGCTCAGTGGCAAGGATGGACAGTGTCTGCAGCAATTTAGCATCTCCACACCATGGTTCCTGCCTGAGCTCTACTGGGAATTAATATGCTGTTCTAGACAAGGTTTTATGCATGTCAGTAGCTCTATGTAGGTCAGTTTAAGTGCTTTTCTGAATTGGAACCTGATGCTGACTCTTTCTTGAGGAACCCTGATGAATTTCAGCAACTGGACCACCCATCCTTTGAACAAGGTGAACTTCCTCTCAGGTGGAGTGGCTTTGATTGGTATGAAAAGTGAACTTTACAGCACCCTTCCTTAAACACAAATCACTGTTTATAAAGCTCATTTTAAATACACTTGACCCTTGCACTATACACTTGACCACTGCACTAACCAGTAAGCAATCTCCTGCACCACTGGGTTTGCTCAGGTTAAGCCAGCATTTCCTCCCCAGAGCCATGAAGATTGTGTAGGCATTTTCTCCTTGTCAATACAGTCACATTAAATAATTAGGCAAGGGAGACAGTGAGCACTGGTGGACATTTTCAGAACAAGAAGCAGCAGCAAAGCAGATCAATATTGTTTTAGATAGCTGTAGGAATTACATTCAGAGCAGTGTCCCCTTTAAGCCCGTGGGATGACAGGTATTGCATTAGTTAGCAGCTTTGTAAATGTCGTTTTCCAAAAAAACCTTATTCCAAGACACAGATACTTATAGTTTACCCATTGGTATAGATTTAGCGTGTATTTGAGTGCTTTGCTGGCACTGCATGATGAAAGAGTTTGATGAATCAAGCTAAATTCCCCACCAGTAAACACAAGTTATGACAGAGACACGAGCTCTACTTCAGATACTCCTTGGGGGAGTTTACACAGACACCTCTGAGACAAAAAGCATGAGCCCATCGAAAGGGAATCCTTCCCCTGAACTCAGGGGGCTTTGTATTGTGCCCAGGGAAAATAAAGTGCCAATTTGCAGGTGACTATCTAGCACTGGCTAACACAAAGCAACTGTAGCTGCTAGCACTTAACTGGCATACGCTTATTTTCAACATCCTTTCTGCTTTGTTGATGTTACCCCTTCCTTTTTCATGCCATTTGCAACACATCATTAGACGCGCTGCGAGTTTGTGGGAGTAAATCGTATCCCTGGGGATGAAACTCCACCAGGGGTGAATAAACAATCTCCCTTTCCCCAACCAAATCCCAACTGTGCCTCACATTTCATGGAAACGATCAGCAGTCCCACTATCAAAACAATCACGCCTCATGAGTAATATTTATGATGGGAGTTTTTTCGTTGGGTTTTCCCCCCAAGAAGAAAAAGAGGAATAATTAACAGAAATAAACCCAAAGAGAAATTTCCACATTATTACTATTATTTTCACAAGGCTTTCACAGGAATGTAAAAGCTTTTGCAAGTAATAAAAGTCCTTGTTAAACATCTTTCTTTCTTTTGGAAATGGGGTAAATTAGGAAGCAGATTGACTTTAAAAAATAAATAGGACTATAAATACATAAAAGTCGTTGCCTTCCTCCAGTAATTTAATACGAGCATCCTACTCTGAAATAAGGAAAAGTTTAGTTCACTCAAGAAAGAATAAAGCAGATGTGAGGTTTTTCCGTCAGCTTAAGTGCTGCCTTGGTAAGGTGAGTTGTCCGACTACATTAAACAAACATTTTAGTCAGGCATCACACAGGAAAATAAACAGTAGCAGAGGAAACATGAAAATATTAAAGACTGTTATTCTTTGGCCCCTTTTCCTGCGAAGCAGGTGATAAAATATTACTGTGTTTCCACAGGTAAGGAAACACGCTCTTAAACACTTTGCAGAAATACATATTACGATCATCACTTAAAATGTCAGAAGTGGATAGGACTCAGCTGTGACAGCGCACAGGAGCCTGCTGAGAAACTCTGCAGAAGCAGAGGATTTAGCACGCCGGGTGCGACTGCTGGGTCCCTAAAGCAGCCCTCTGACCCCCGGCAGTATCTGGCAGCAGAAATCCAGGTACAGGTAAAAAACATCGTGTAAGAGACGGCTGTAGAGTTACCTGATTTCAGGGAAGATGACTTCTCTTAAATCCTAATTAGATGCTAGTGAGAGGGAGGGAGATTATCTGGTGTATCATTCCAACCTCTTTCTGCCCCACTGAGTACCAAAGAATGCATGTAGGAAGAAGAGAGGAGACCTGCTGAGCTTCAGCCTTTTTTGCTCACCTGTGATATCCTACACAACACTGTCCAGGTTTAACATTATTTAGTTTATGTAGATGTAAGTTACCTACCATGTCAGCAATTTCTTCTCTCTGTGAAATTTTGCCTGGCAATATATCATGTCTGAAATTCTATATATATTTAATTACAAAAGCAGAAAAATATCCTTGAAATGATTTCTGCATTAGAGCCAGAAGTTATCTAAAACTTAGATTCATGAGAAGAAACAAAGCAAACACTTTTTACTGCCAGGGCTTTGATTTCAGTCAGTCTGGAAAATCAACTTGAAAATGTACTGGTCTAGGTTTGAAGATCTGCACAGTTGTCCAGTGGTGAGGGGGGAGGAAAGCTTCTAGTCTTCTGCCCACTATGACAAATGTAGGTGTGAGATTGCAAGGTGCTCCCTGAAATCCTTCGTGGTATCAGTTTCTGTCTCTGTTTTAAAATGCAGTGCATGCACATCAGCCTGTCTGGCCAATGTGGTTTGTGGATGCTGCTCATGACTAACATATGTACATATATTTATAAGGTTAAATTAATGGTTAAGCAGGTTCAGTAGATCAACCGTTGCCCTGGGCTGTAGGTCTATGTACAGTTCTGCTGCTGATCAGCTATGTGATGCTGGGCAATAGCTTGTCTTGAACATCAGGCTCTTTTTTAAACATGCTAATATAGTGTTTGAAATAAAACCTAAATGAGAATATAATGTGCAACTCCCTCTTGGCTTCACATGACTCCATGGAGAGCTTTAGTTCCATTCAACTACCAACTATTTGCACAGCATGATGTCCACAGTGGTCAGAGGAAGATCACCCATAATGCCGTATCGAAAATCTCTCTGATTAAGAAGAGAGAATTGGAATAGAAACGGATCGCAAGACATAACAACTCCCAGGGCTGGGATAATTCAAACTCAGAATGAAATTTTCCAGTTGGTTCCTTGGAGATAAAATTTTAAAGTAACTTAGCCAATGTAAAAGCTTATGTTCCATTTTTATAGCAACAGGAAGCAAGAGAGAGAAGCAGCTACTGCTGGGAGAGAAGCCTCAATACCTCAGTGAGGACACTCGCTTCCTACACAGTCCTGTGGGTGCAGGAGTGGAGTGCCTGAAACAGCCCTAAAACTTTTTTTCTCTGTAAAATGAGAGAAATGTAAACAGTCCACATGAAATCTGAATGTCTCCACACTTGGAACAAGAGAAAATTTGAATCCAAACTCCAAAGTTTAATTTCAGTTCCTTGTCTTACAACATCTCTTGGACACTTAAACTGGAACTCTACTGTCTCCAGCCTGCATTTGTGTGACAGCCTAAACCCATCTGAAACCCTCATTTTAGGTTTCTGAGCCCCCTCCTTCCCAACCTGGATTGCACAAAGCAGATCTGTCCCCACTCCAGATCGCTGTGCTCCCCTGCTCCCTGAACAGGTTAAACAAACAGGGAGATTCCTCCGGGGAAGTCACAGGTTCAAGATCACAAAGGACGCACCGCGTTTGGGCCAGTTGGAGGTTTTTCTTGCTATTGTGCTTATCTGTATCTTCACTGTCATCCAGACGTTCACCCCTGACCCCTGAGCCCGCCTCTCGAAAAAGCCTCGCGGTGTTTACCCATTAAGTAATGTCTGTGCTTTTGTGGAAATTTTACAGAAACAAATGGAGGAAGTTTGCCAGTCAAATGGCTGGACAATAAATCCTGTCCCGCGTAGATAGAATGGTTTACTGTCACTGTAAGTCTGCTACTGGCATCTGTCACCAAAGAAATGTTTACAAATTTCACCGGGCTGCAGTGCCAAAGTATTCCAGCACTGCAGGGCTGTACATGATTTGTAGAACAACCACCACTGTGCTAGATAGGGGTATCCTTGTTCTGCCAGCCTGAATAAACACAGCGACAATGTTTCAGATAACTCAAGGTCACCCACGTCCAATTTTTCTGTCCATTCATCTCCTAGGTTCATGAATACAAGTACCCAAATGCCAGTTTGGTCATTGTAGTGCCCTAAGATATCTTTGCTAGAAGTTTAATCCGGGTAGGCATGTGCCTTCAGACCCCTTTGCTTATTTCCAGTAGGTCCTTTATTATGTACACACCGTGTCTCCCCATCCTTCCTTACAATCCATTTTCTTTACAGTCCCTGCTGTCTCTCCTCTTCCTGCACGATTTCCCCTTTGGGACAAGACATTATATTTTGTTACCTTTCTGCACAGCATCATCATGATGCCTTCTGCTGTGTGGCTGAGGCTTCCAGTACCATCAACCATAAAGTCAGGACAATGGAAAGACAAGTTTGGATAAGAAGCAGGAGCAAACATAATTTGAAATGGTGGGATAGAGAGGTAATATAATTCTTCCTTCACTGACTCTTTCAACTGAGGGCCTGATTCTGCTGCCACCTTTTCCCTCTCCATGTCAAGGGGAGCGGCACTCAGTCTTAGAGTTCCGCTATAATTAAGTTTTCAAATCTCATTTCCTTTCAGAGGAGAGAAAACATTGTTGTGACTAAGCTTTGGATGTGGTAACAAATCCCTGGCAGGTTGGTTTGTTTTAACGGACGTATTAGTTTTAAGGAAACTTTTACCATCTTTTCTGCCCTTAATCACAGCTTTTATTACAATTACAGTAATGCAACAGATCTACATGCCAAAGGCAATATGTGTATTTTTAATGAGTTGACATGCAACCTTCCCGGAGAGGAGAAACAACTTCATTCGCTGAAGGTTTCTGAACCATATCTAGCAGTTTATTAAGGGACAAGGAATCAATCAGGAAAACATTTACCACAAATTCAGAGGCTTCAGTAACTCACAGATGAGCAGTCCCATAAGACAGACTCGGTTGTTGTGCTAGATTTAGCAAATTTTTGCTGAATGGTTACATTTTCTATTGTCCGCAAACAATACGAGACAAGGTTAAGAGGCAATATCCGGAAAGCCCTAAGATTATTAATCCACACATGTGGTCCTGAGTCACTGGGCTGTAAAACCTCATCAGTTTCCAAAGATGAAACCTAAGGGGAATTCTGCTCAAGAGAGATGATATCACAAGCCCAAAGGAACCAGTTGCATCAATAAGGCCTATTTATGCAAGTTTTACAAGACATGGGCTCACAGGGGGTTTCATTCTGGTACAATGAATTCAGTCAATAAATTGAACATAGGCAGGGATCCCACCCTATGAGCACAAGAGCCTTCAGCCTGGTTTCTTGCCTGAATTTACCTTACAGCTTGGACACAGATCAGACCCTGGTGCACACAGAAAATTACAAGGGGCTGACACGCAGGCATCAACCGGGCTCATTCCTCTGGGGACTAAAGAGCTCAGAGAGTCAGGCTCCAACAGCAGCACACAAAATCCGTTCTGGTAAATTATTCCTGCCCCTGCTGTGGTCTGGGCCAAACAGCCCGCACAAACAATGGCTGGCCATGCTTTTTTGGAGGTTACTGCAGGCCAAGGACCATTTCCAATACAACCCTGGATGTGGATAACCTGTTTTGAGAGGTAAAAGTTTATCTGTGGGGACCAGAGAAAGGTTCCTGGCTTGTGGAGATGTGACCCCACAGACCTTCACATACCTTTCTCCGAGACTAAATTATCAAAGGAAGAAGCCTGAAAGCCCAGTGTATGTACGACTGCCCGCTTGCTTTTTCCCTTGCTCATCAGAAAACTGCCATAAATTAATAGGAATTGAAGCAACAGACCATATGACTCCTACCAGAAGTTTACATTATCAACCGATAATGTAAAGGCCCAGGGTGCTGCAGAGGAGCCACTGTCTTTATGCCAGGTTTGTCTAACAGAAACAGGGCTTTGGCAGTAAGAACCCTCACTGCCCACCTCGCTTCCCACTTCATCCCACACAGTCCCACTGCCAGCCTCCAGTACAGACCAACACATCCACAGAGATCCGCCAAAGGCACAGGGCCTCGCCGCAATCACCGCTACTCTGGCACATCTGTTCAGAAGATTAGTAGGTAAAATTTAACTGATAGAAGACAGAGCACAACTGGAAATGTAGGAATGTGTTTTTACTACTATTAATGCAATCAAAACTTCCTTCTTGCTATTATTACTGTGTTAGCACGTCAATTCTATTCCAAATTGTTTTCAACTGCTAACTTACCAAAATACCTGGAGTATAGCACAATCCATGTTCTGGTTTTCATTCTGAACTTAACATAATTTATCTGAAATTATTCCCTTTCTTAAAGCTGTTTCTCCTGCTAGAATGTGCAAAATATACATACAATATGCACTGGAGGAACATTAATCTTCTTTCTTCATATGCCCCAAAAAGTGCCGAAACTATTCTGTGCATAAAGTAACTCCTGTATATCTTTGTAGGCTGAAGGCCCTTTTCTGAATTTACCAATACTCTTATTCAGATGACAAAATCTATAGAGCTGGTTAAATCATAGCTTTAACAAACAGATGCAAAGAACCCTTTGTGAAAATGACTACTGATTTATTTTCACCATCCAATATGAATTAAATGCAAAAAGAAGATATGATTAACATAAACTAGATTGTAAAACCATGTTTTAATCAAGAGATACTGTTAGTAGTATAGGTCAGTTTTCTTAAGAAATATATATTCTTTCGGAAAATATTTTATTTGTTATTTTCCTCTTATGATTTTTTTTTTTTTTTAAATTGACTCATTGGAGGTTTTCCTGTACCCATGGTCTTAATTTGAGAAAAGATTAGACCTGTCCTTCAAAACTTAATCATGCCTTAGTATGAACCTTTTGCCTAGAAAACTCCATTACCACTTACTAAATGAGAACAATACAAGAGCTGGTGTAACAAAAGAAAAAAACCCAAAAGGGTGCTCACCAATGCAGTCCACGCTGAAGAGATTGACGGAGGTCGTTATGGAAGATTCATCGCAGGTCTTCATTCCTCGCAGAGCAAACCGCACCAGGGAGGCTTTGACTCCCTCCGGCAGGAAGGAGAGCAGGTAGACGGGCATGTACAGAACGTAACGAAGTTTGCACAGCAGAGGGGTCATGAGCTTGCCTTGGGGGGACTGAGCCATGCGCTCTATCGTCGGGAACAGCAGCACAGAGCGAAGAACCTGCCAGGACACGAGAAAACGACTGTCAGCAAAGTCCTACAGCACCACATCCCAGTCCAGGAGACTTATAGAATCATAGAATTGCCCAGGCCGGAAGGGACTTCCAAGGGTCATCTAGTCCGACCTCCCCGCAGTCAGCAGGGACACCCCCAACTAGACCAGGTTGCCCAGGGCTTCGTCGAGCCTCTCCTTGAATATCTCCAGGGAAGGGGCCTCAACCACCTCCCTGGGCAGCCTGTTCCAGTGCTCCACTACCCTCACAGTGAAGAACCCCCTCCTAATCTCCGATCTAAATCTGTTCCCCTCCAGCTTGAAGCCATTGCCCCTCGTCCTGTCGCTGCAGGCCTTTCTAAACAGGTTCTCCCCAGCCTTCATGTAGGCTCCTTTCAGGTACTGGAAGGCTGCTATTAGGTCTCCCCGGAGCCTCCTCTTCTCCAGGCTGAACAACCCCAGCTCCCTCAGCCTGTCCTCGTAGCAGAGGTGCTCCATCCCCCTGATCATCCTTGTGGCCCTCCTCTGGACCCTCTCCATCAGGTCCATGTCCTTCTTATATTGAGGGCTCCAGACCTGCACACAATACTCCAGGTGAGGTCTCACCAGAGCAGAGTAAAGTGGCAGAATCATCTCTCTGGACCTGCTGGACTTCATTTATAAATGAGTCTTCACCTGACATGAAGCCGGGTTTCCAGGTGCGTTGGCCCTCAGACACATTGGCAGGGCTTGCGGTGTGCCCAGGCTAAATTTTTAAACTGATTCTATTTTGGCTGGGGTAGAGTTAATTTTCTTCATAGAAGCTATTATGGGGCTATATTTTGGATTTTTGCTGAAAACAGTGTTAGTAACACAAGGATGTCTGAGTTACTGCTGGGCAGTGCTCACACAGAGTCAGTGTCTTCTTTGCTGCTCACACCACCCCATCCACGAGTAGGATGGGGTGGCACAAGAAGTCGGGAAGGGAAACAGCAGGAACAGCTGATCCCCACTGGCCAAACTGGTATTCCATACCATATGACATCACGCTCAGTATATAAAGCTGGGGAAGAAGGAGGAAGGGGGGGACGTTTGGAGTGATGGCATTTTGTCTTCCCAAGTAACCGTTATGTGTGATGGAGCCCCGCTTTCCGGGAGGTGGCTGAACACCCATCTGCTGATGGGAAGCAGTAAATGAATTCCTTGTTTGGCTTTCCTTGAGCGTGGCTTTTGCTCTACCCATCAAACTGTCTTTCTCTCAACCCATGAGTTTTCTCGCTTTTACTCTCTCTCCCATCCCACGGAGGGGAGTGAACGCGCTTTCCGGGAGGTGGCTGAACACCCATCTGCTGATGGGAAGCAGTAAATGAATTCCTTGTTTGGCTTTCCTTGAGCGTGGCTTTTGCTCTACCCATCAAACTGTCTTTCTCTCAACCCATGAGTTTTCTCGCTTTTACTCTCTCTCCCATCCCACGGAGGGGAGTGAACGAGCAGCTGCGTGGTGCTTAATTGCTGGCTGGGATTAAACCATAACAAAGACGAAGCAAACAAGAACGTGGTTATGAAATGCTCAGGTCCATGGGTTTTGAAACAAGGGAGCACAGCCCCTTGCTCCAGGAGGAGGTGACCCCACCAGAGGGCAGCAGGCAGGAACCCTTTGAATGTCAGCAAAGGTACACTGCTTTTTATTGTATCTGGGAAAATGTTTTCTCTAAGTAAACCAACCAACCAAAGTAAAAGATGTCAGCCACTCTGACAATATCTTCACGCTTTGACAAGACACGGGGTTTTCAATCTGCAGTTGAGTATCGGGAAACCTGGTCAGAAGAAGAGGCTAAGCACAAGGCTCCTTCACAAAGACATGTACAGTGGTGCATGATACTGCGTTTTATATACTGAATTACACACATTCTAGAGTTGGTAATTATTCTATTATTTATAATAGAATACACTGTAGCCTTAAAATAGAATTATATTAATTAAAAACCTCACCTACGTTAACCAAAAGGGAATTGATAAACCTACTCTCAATCACATTTCAATGTTAAGATCAAACAAATATTCTAAAAGGATACCTGCCACTTTTCCCTGGGAAGTAGAAACATGTTACAAGAATTCCTACAGGAAAACCCCTCAAGGACACATGGCTACAGCACACAACAGAAGCACCAAGCAAGCAAGGTAAGAGAGATTCTGGATATTACCTTTGCAGATAATTAGGTATAAATTGCTGTGCTTAGCTGGTGACTCAACATAAACAAAACAGATGTAGTTACGTATGTCCAGTTACTGCACGTATCATTCTATGTATTGCACAAATTAGATTAATATTTTTGTAAGAAATATTTTAAAATAATTATCTTTGCTGTCAAATGAGACTCAGCCGAGGCATTGCCACTGCATCTGTGTGCAGCACCGTGGTCTCAGCAGTTACTCAGAGTAACTGCTTACAGAGTTGGCCATTGGAACACAGCAGGTTTGCTTACAGAGTTGGCCATTGGAACACAGCAAAGAGAAGAAATCCAGGAAATATCAATAACTCCCCATCCTCTACTTTCTACAGTATTTTAAAAGCAGACGCTGAAAGTGCTATTTATATCTAATACAGAACTATTTTAAGAAATCTTTCTTCTTTCCAGCTGATACTACTTTGTTTTTAGACAAAGAAAAAGACATTCTCAGGGAATCAATCCTGGGCCTCTTTTTATTAAAGGCAACCAGCAGCTGAAGTATAGGAATGCAAGACTTGTACTAAATTATATGGTAGTTTTGTGATATTTCAGCTAGGAGCTGAACTCAAACTGTTGTGATCTAAAGCAGATTTGACCTGTGTTCCCAGGCACACATTAATCCTTTGACATTACAGTTTATAGATAGAGGATTAGTGGCTTGGAGTGCTGTACTAACCACTGGGGGAAGTTGCTAAACCTTGGAAGAAAAAGGACAAACCAAGAAAGCTGTTACAATGACCCGTGCATTCCTGCATTTTTTAACGGCACACAAATTTAAAAGATGGTGGTGAGATGGAAGATAATTTTCTTGAATTTCTTTTTTTTTTAATATTTTGCAGATAATAATAGAGAAATGTAAAACTTTCATTTTTCTATCACTTATCAACTATTTCTTAGTTTATTGCTAGATTCCTGAGCCAGAATTCTGAAATGTGCATTTGCCTGCAGAATTGCTTGAAGATGTAGTTCAATTTCTTTGTGATACCACTGTGGATACAACAGATTTAACATATTTTATTATAATGACACACACTTTCATAAAAAAGCGTGTCATATTCGTGTCTTGAAATAAGTGAAGTTGAAATATGCAGGTAAAATGAAGGAAATAAAGTGCTCTTTAATTTTTTTTTTTTTTTTAACCTTTCAATTGTCAGGATCTTATCTATGTGTAGTTCATACTAGCTGAAATCAAGTAGATGGCACAGAATTATATTCAAGTTACAACTTTCAGAACTATTATAAGACCAGTCATACTGAAGATGGAGGACTCTGCCTGTCCTAACCACCAGATATCATCACACCTATGAATGCCACGGTATAACCCATTAAGTAAAGTGCAAAGCTTAATGCCTTTATTTATGGAAAATTAATGATAGAAGTTTCTTGTGATAACAATCACTGAACATACAAAAAATATTACACATATCTATAGAGAGAAATCCAGATTCACCTGGTTTAAAATTGCCCCCAATTCAAAGTCCAGTGATTTTTATGGGCCAAGCACATGGCAAGAGCCGGGCAACTACAGACACCAGTCACAGGGACTTGAGCAGATCTATGGACTTCTGAAAGTTGGCCAGTGAATCTACCGAAGGCAAACACACCCTGTGCTCACAAGTCACTGAGAGCTGTGGGTCACACCACATACCCTTGGTGTGCTTTGGTCAACCCCACAAAACCAGTACATGTATTCTTACATTGTACTGGAATTGTCACTGTTGATTGTTGTGACAATAAACAGCATTTGTAAAGCTGTTGTTCAGTTTATTTAACAGTTATTTATTCAACATGCTATTAAATCGCAAGATTTCAACACTCAGGATGACGCATACATTAAAGTTCAATGTGCAAGGCAGAGCTGTTCTTTGGGTTAGTCACCAGGCAGCTGCTTCTACTTTTATCATTAATTTTTAACTCTTTAAATTACACAGGGCTCAAGACCTGAATAGTTCAAGGGACTATAATACAATGCAGCGTCTCAGAAGTTTTAGATCTTGTTAACAACACAAGGCTAACACTTTCTGTGAGCTCTTCATACAATTCAATGTGGGTGCTGAGGCAGCTCCTGGTCCCTACTGAAGTGGTACATCTGTCACTGAAAGAACGAACAGGGCATGGCCTGAGGACATGTTCAGAGAAACACTAACTGAACCCCCAGAATGTTCTGCTCTTTATTCCTGCAACACACACACAATAGTAGGAAGGTGGGGGGACTTTTGGAGTTTCACTTTTGTCACTGTTTACATACTTCAGTGTCTAGAGCTACCAGATCAACTTCAGGTATGTTTGACTGCACAGTAAATTTACAACACAGAGGGAAGAGAAACTACTTATTTCATAGGAGAAGTGAGCCCTCAAGGGAGAGAATACTAAATGTCCATTCCCTGAAAGCAGGGCACTGACCAAGGAGCTTTGTTTAGGCAGGATCCTTAAATGAGTACAATTCACTTCATGTGATTGCTCTCTACAACTACCTGAAAGGAGGTTGCAAAGAGGTGGGTGACCTTCTCTTCTCCCAAGTAAGAGGCGCTAAGACAAGAGCAAATGGCCTCAAGTTTCACCAGGGAAGGTTTATATCGGATACTAGGAAAAAATTTCTTCACCAAAAACGTTATCAAGTATTAGAATAGGTTCCCCAGGGAAGGGGTGGTCACCATCCCTGGAGGTATTTAAAAGACTTGTAGATGTGATGCTGAGGGACATGGTTTAGTAGTAACTTGGCAGTGCTAGGATAACAGTTAGATTTGATGATCTTAACGGTCTCTTCCAACCAAAACAATTCTATGATTCTGTCCCTGTTTCATATGAATGTTAAGAATACAACAAAGGCTTCCCCCAAACTACCTGCATAAAGAACATACATGTTCCTGTACAACTGGGCTTTCTATCTAAAACAAAATGACAAGGTAACAACTGAGCTCCTTCTGGTCTTCACTGGATAACGGTTATGTCAACATGTTTTTGGATTTGCAGAAACAGTTGCATGGTTTCTTTGTTTTGATTAAAATGAGAACAGAGTACAAAAAGACAAACAATTAAATTTACAACAAATTGTTGTTCATCCCTGCACAATTTAATAGTCTCAACCACACCAGCAAAGGACTTCTGTAAAATATTAAAATGGTTTCTTTATAAAAACGCTAAAAGTATGCAAATCAGATCAAGCCAAAAAAACCCCACAGTAGTCTTTATCACTAATGCATTTACTGAAGGAGTTGAATATATTTGCCAGGTGCAATTTGAAGTTTGAGCAGGGAATGCTACTTGTGAGAGGGGCTGGTAAAGGACAGCACTGAGGATATGACACCATGATGCAAACTGGATGCCGCTTACAACCAGTATTCAAAAGTGACATGATTTTCAGGGCTGTTAACTCCTCTGATGCCAACGAGAGAAGCTCAACACTTTTGAAATCAGGTGGGTTTGATCACAGAATCACAGAATCACAGAATCTTCTAGGTTGGAAGGGATCTTAAAGATCATCTTGTCCAACCGTCAACCTAACTGACAAAAATAGACACCCAGACAACAAACAAGGAGCATCATCACTAAACCATACCTCCCAGCACTTCATCAACCCGTCTTTTGAACACCTCCAGGGATGGTGCCTCAACCACCTCCCTGGGCAGCCCATTCCAATGCCTGATAACCCTTTCAGTGAAAAAATGTTTCCTAATATCCAGCCTGAACCTCCCCTGGCGCAACTTGAGGCCATTTCCTCTTGTCCTGTCGCCTGTGACTTGTTTTGCTAAGAGAAACAAAATGGGGAGAAAAGCAGGTGGGATGCAAAAAGGCAGATGCTGACTGCCAGAAAGGAGCAGGAGTCATTTTAAAGATTTGTTTCACAAGAGACCCCAAGTCGATGAATTCATTAATTACAGCCAGGCTTTCGCAGTCCTGTACCTGGGCTCTCAAGGGACAGCCCGTCCCTGCCCACAACACCTCGTGGGCATGTTCAGATCTCTCAACCGATGTCATAAAACAACAAGACTCCGGCCCACTGAAGAAAATATCCATCCCACACCGGCAGAAAGTGAAACTTCTCAGAAATAACCCTTTGGTTCACTTTGCTTTAATGGCAGAAGCAGCAGTCATTAGAGGCTCACATTGACTTCTGAGCAGGGAAGGTTTTGGAAAGTATTTGCTCCTGCTGAATAATCTGTTAGTAATCACCGGGGGTGCAGGAATAGTTAATACAATAGCGACCAAGAAAAAGTACACAAGACCCAGATTCTGCACTGGCTACACAACTCGGAGCCCATGAGGAACTCCATGAGGATCAAACCAGCGGGCAGAAGCAAGGGAGCAGTCTATTACGTTTTATGACCGAGCCGTCGCCCTGACGGATGCTCGGTGGAGAACCACCCAAGGGCAGTTGTGTGGCCACACGCCCACAGACCCACAGCCACGTGTCCCTGCTCTGCAGCAACAGCATCGTCAAGTCATGGGGCAGGAAAGAAAATGAGCAAGGAAATTTTATGTAAAATTCCTTCAAAACCCTACAAAATGCTAACGCTCTCTTTCTCCATCCAAAGTAACACTTCTTTTGATGTATTTTAGTTCATCCCGTATATTAGTTTTTTTTCCTCTGTTGTGCTGGCAGAGAAAAAGCTATTATCTGTCAGGTGAAACCTAGTAAATTTTTCAAAGATAACATAATGATGCACTTAATGGTAATCTACAGTCTACCCTTGACACGGAGTGCCACATCAATCACAATTTCTTCTACTCAGTATGCAGAAACCTGCAGGCAAAACAAGTAGGGTCAGGGAAGCACCCCCTGCTTTATTACCAGCTGTGCAGAGCAGATTTCCAAGAAAATCCAAAGGACAAACCAGACACCGTTGGCTTGGGCTTTCCTCACACCAGAGCGGGACTTGCCCATTCACCTGGCTCAGTCATGAATTACACAAATGTTTGTGCATATTAAATGGGCAACAGAATCAATATCTCAAACACAGTTAATAGAAAATCTTATCACTGAAAATTCTGAAGTGTTTTCTAAGAATTAAGTCCCACAGAGGAGTCTTACTATACTTATTTTATGGTCTAGGTATTGCCTTGGGCTCATGCCAAGTCCAACACACACACGTACACCTACCACCCAGGTACACACTTCTAATTCTTTGCTGAATAAATATAGCAAAACCTAGAGATGCCCATCCAGTACACTGGTTACATGAATATTAATGATGTCCTACACTAAAAGAGCAAATTCATAATTAAACACACTAAAGTAGGTTCATATGCACAGAGCTGAGCTATGGCCAGAACAGGAATACAACAAACAGATTTCTTTATGGTATCAGTACAGAAATAATCTAAGCTTTATCTTATCAGAAGCACTGATTATTGACTATTCTAGATGATTTTTTTCCTTTATATTGTATGCCTTCTGTAAATAGAAAGAGGTGAAACTAGTAGAAAATTTTTTATCAGCTGTGCTTGTGGCTTGCTGTTTGCATTGTAGCTTCCACACTGGTCAGCTAAACTGGGCTGATTTTAGCCAAAACCAGTCAGGATGTTCCAAGACAACATCTGGGCACAGGTTAGAAAATAGCACAGACTGGGAAGCGTTCTTAATAGAAGACATGTGTGAAGCAACCATGTTTGGGGGTACAGGGAAAGGAGGAGGCTTCAGTGTTGGAATATAAGCTATATTTTGCCACTTGCTGTCAAGAACCACAAGAGCCTGGGCTCTGATTTGTTTTATATAGAATAATAATTTAAATGCTAGTTTTAGTGTATCTACCTCACTCAATTAGAAATACCTCTAGCTGTTCAGAGGGATTTAATAATTGATTTTCTCGAAGTCAGATTCTAAACACATTTTATGTCATCCTTGGCAATTATACACGGATCCTCCCTTCTGCCATCAAGAGATCATTCATCAGATGCTCAGCAAGGAAAGAACAACCAATCACTAAATCCAGATACCTTTACCTATACATTGGTCAATGTTTGCAGATCTGGTCTTCAAATTACAGATAGACAGTAGAGGAAGAGAAGCCAGAGGTATTTCATAATGACTATCACTACCTCTCTTTTGTAGCTAGATTACAGTTTGCAATGTGTTTCAATACAGGCCAAACCAGCTTTATGAGATCCAACCTGGGTATCTGCTTCAAAATACTCAGGACAATTTTTCCAAGCAGAAGTACAGAAAAAACCAAACAAAAAAAACCAACCCCAAAATGGAAAGAAGCAATATAATAAATAGGTTCTGTTTACCTAAATTTGGTATTTTAATTATTCAGCTCACAGAACCAACTCAGAAGCTATTACTATCGTTAAATATGCCCAGGAAAAAAATAATCTAAAGCATGAATGAGTAGGAAAAAACCTGGCAAGTAATACAGCTGAAAAGACACATGGGAGATGGTGAACAGCAAATGATATGCAAGTTTGCAATATGATATGGTGCAGAAAGCAAGCGAGAGAGAAGCTCTGCACATTAACGTTACTTACAGTGAGGAAACCCATCACAAATACCAGAGGAATCTCTGTCTCCCTGGGAGACAATGCATGTTGCATTCTGTGCTGTACATCTTAAATGGGAATATTACAGCCAAAAGCTGGCTGTAAATACAGCATAAAATTAATGAAGAGCTTGAATGATAAAAGTCCTGAAGAAAGTTACGTGTAGAGAGAGGAATATGAATAGCCTGGCAAAGTGGGAGCAAAAAGCCAATGGAGTGGAGAATTTTAACTCCACAAACTTTTACGGGCAACAAATGCAAAGGATGTGAAATAATCATAGAATCATAGAATGGTTAGAGTTGGAATATTTTGGGTGGGCCAAGTGACACAAGTAGATGCGACAGACAAGTAGATGTAGTGCTTAGCAATATGGTTTAGTGATGGTTTTTGTCAGTGTTACATTGATGGTTGGACTAGAAGATCTAAAAGGTCCCTTCCAACCTAGGCAATTCTATGATTCTGTGATTGTATGACAGTACTTAAGCTTTTCTGTCCTATAAGACGTATTATGCTGAACTAAAATAGGCATGAGTTCTCTCCATGGTGACATATGTCATTCACCTTCACAAGAGTGCTGATGGAGACCCTTACCCCTTTACTGTATACTTTGTCACTCCACACATTCAGCAAGAAAAGCAGGCTTTTCTTAAACTGCATCTGTGCAAATATGACTCATGAGATGTATAAGAAACAGTAAGTACAGAGAATATGAAGGTAACATTTTAAGTCCCTCTCCTTAAGCACACCCAGACTTTTAATTTTTACAACATGTGTACAGCAGGTGAGGCTGCCTCCTTAAAGTGCTCTGCTGACATGGTTGTCTTCTCAACCTCCTCACTCTTGTTCCTTGGCCAGATTGTCACTCAAAGGTCAAACTAGAGCACAGTCAGCAAGAGCTGAGGCAGGGGAGAAGGGGTAGCCAAGCTCCAATCAATGTCTCCTCTAGAGATCTGCAAAGCAAAGCAACTAGAAATTCATAACATACTTTTAACAAAACAATATTGCCTTAATATTGTGTTGCATCACTTCTTAAGCTCAGGTTGGCTGTGTGACAAGGGCTGTTTCCTGTTCGAGTGCTGTTTTCCGTTTATCTTTGTCTGATGTCAAGGATGTCTCTGCCTCTTGGCATCTGATATATTCTCCTTTGTTCATACTTAACTTCATGTTTTTATAGTTAAAATCACTGATAGCATAGTCTAATAGATCGGGATATTCAATTCAATTCAATTCAATTCAATCCACTCCGATCCAGTCCAATCCAATCCCTATTCTGGATTTGAACAAAACAGGTAAAATGAGAATTATTAAAATGTGTGAGAGATATTGCTCTTGTTTCTCTGTGACCTCAGGTACAACCCGTGCAGACCCCCTCTGACTCCATAAAGCTGCAAGACCATTACTGACCTTTAGGGAGCTGGTCAACTTAGACACGTCTCCATCGCTTTGAATAACAAAAGGGAGAAGTTTGGAGACTACAACAAGCTGGATTCGGGCTAACACAAATTCAAACAACCATACATCCGATGTTTTTTGCTATTTCTAAATTGGACATACAAAAGTATCACTTATATCAGCTCTTCAGGAAACAGTACACATACATATATATTTCCTTATATGTTCCACAGAAGGTTACTCTAAGAAACAACATATATATAAATCTTCCTGAAAAGCTCAGAAATACATTGTTTCTGAACATTTCAACAGCACTAACCAAAGACACAGGACACAAAGATGCTCATCTTGTGAAGTTGCACATAATCTTCACAACTTCACAGAATTCTACTGTGGTATTAACTTGCGAAATATAAGGTCACATTAAGATTTTATTTTTTTTAAAAGGGAAAACTAAATAGTTGTATGGACAATGCTGTCCTCGGTGACACTAGACAAAAGTCACTCTTTGTAAATGGCACATAAATATATGTGAGCCAAGCACAGTTAATGAAATTCAAGGGGAAACTTCCTTTTTGTGTGTACTGGTTCGTAACTTCCTAACCATGGGTTTTCTTGTACCTTCCTTTTGAACCAGTCCAATGTAATACAATGGATCACAACAAGCTGAATTTTTATCTTTCCCCACTCCACAGGCTCATTCACAACACCAAATCCTTTCCTTACTTTTCATGACTTAATCAGAGAAATATTATTAAAAATAACTTAAGGAGCATGTCCTGCTTTCATACTCTGCCCCTGGTATACCCTTTGCCTGAGGTACGTCACCACTTCTGGGACAAGTTAGTCAAAGGCATTCTTTTAGCTGTAGAACATACAGGAGCTACAAATAGCCATGCTATTCCTTACTAATGAAACACAGAAGCAAAATAATCATACCCAAACACCTCGCAGGCAGCTAACCTGTGCTGTACTTGTACAGACTGTCCTGGAGAAAGAAGACAGGAATAGTTTAAGACACAAGTAGATGTTAACTTTTAGCTGATGCTATTCAATGACAGGAAAACAGAAAAACTCAAACTTCTCAGATGATGGAAAATGCCAGGACTCCCTTGTGTACACCAACAGAACTATGACTGATTTTTGTCAGCAGCCAAGAGTCTCCTTAGCTCAGCTGTGTATCTAGCATGGCTTTGCTACTACTCTATGTGGTAAAAAGAGAATAATTTAGCTAGCAGAAAAAGAAATTAATAGGATGCCTTGAAAATAATAGTTAATGTACCTCTTCCATACCATGAATGAACACTTGGGTTTATTTTTTTACTATTTTCTTTCAGATTCTACCTGATGATATATATAGCAAGCAATATTCTCATCTGTTTAAAATGCTCTGCAGTGATCACAAGGTTTTTCCATGTCCTGCCACCCTCTTTATTTAACATACATTATGCAATTTTATTTGAAGTACATTTTTAACGCCACAAGCCTCCAGTGCTTCCTGGCTGTTCCACTTGGATGGAAACAAAATTTAAGGACCAGCATTTTTTAAAATGTATTTGTATTTTAAACTGTAGCTTTTAGTGTAACGAGCTGTAACATGTAATCGAATGAGTGTAACGATTTTAGTAATACAGAGCCAGGTACAATGATTACGTCCTTAGGTATGTAGTCCTGAGTCTCATTTGCACCAAGGTGAGGTGAGACTAAATTTACGTCTACTTTCAGGCCAGTTTCCACTGACTTAGCATAAATTTGATTCTGAGCATTACATGTTGGAATCCTGCATCCAAACTCATTGGGCCAACCATATGAAGTCCTTTTAAAAATGTGCATCACAATTAGGCTTCTACAGTACTAACTTCACGCAAAATTATTAGGAGTATAGTAAACCTTGCTCTGCAGAGTTTAAGTACAGAAGAACTAAAATGGGGTGAAAATAACTCAGTAATTATCTTCCAGTAGCAAGAATGTGAGAGCCATGGAAATCTAACTTCAGCTGCTAAGACTAAGACACTACCTTTGCCAACAGTGGTCAAGAGCAGAGTAACCAAAAAGGTAGAGCCCTGATCATAGATTCATAGAACAGTTTGGGTTGGAAGGGACCTCTAAAGGTCATCTAGTCCAACCCCCTTGCAATAAGCAGGGACATCTTCAACTAGATCAGGTTGCTCAGAGCCCCATCCAACCTGACCTTGAATGTTTCCAGGGATGGGGCACCGACCACCTCCCTGGGCACAGAGTGCCATCACTTTTCAAATATCATGGATTGCAGCTTGGTAACTACATCAGCCAAATCCCTCAGGACTTCATCAAGCCCCACAGACTTCTGCATGTTTAAGTTCCTCAGGTGGTCACAAAACTGATCTCTTACAGGTGAAGGAATTCTGCTCCCTCAGTCCCTGTCTTACAGTCCATCCACTCAAGAGGTGTGGGGAGAGAGACTGTCAGTGAAGACTGAGGTAAAAAAAGTTGTTGAAGACCTCAGCCTTCTCCTCATCCATCGTCACCAGTTTACCAGTCTTGCTCATCAGGCAGGGCACACTGTCTTTGACCTTCCTTTTTGGGCTGACATACCTGTAGAAGCCCTTCTTATTCTTTGCATTCCTTGCCAGCTTCAGCTCCAGCTGCACCTTGGCCTTCCTACCTGTCAGTGAAGACTGAGGTAAAAAAAGTTGTTGAAGACCTCAGCCTTCTCCTCATCCATCGTCACCAGTTTACCAGTCTTGCTCATCAGGCAGGGCACACTGTCTTTGACCTTCCTTTTTGGGCTGACATACCTGTAGAAGCCCTTCTTATTCTTTGCATTCCTTGCCAGCTTCAGCTCCAGCTGCACCTTGGCCTTCCTACCCCATCCCTACACAATCAGCAGCATCCCCATACTGCTCCTACTGCCTCTGCATCCCTTTCTTGCCCTTTAGTTTGACCAGCAGGTCTTGACTCAGCCATGCCAGTCTCTCGCCCTCTGTTCCTCATTTCTTCCACCTGGGGACCGAGAGCTCTTGTGCTCTAAGGAAAGGATCCTCAAAGATCTGCCAGCTCTGTTCTGCCTCCTTGTCCCTGAGGGCAGTTTCCCAGGGGTTCGCCCTCTGTTCCTCATTTCTTCCACCTGGGGACCGAGAGCTCTTGTGCTCTAAGGAAAGGATCCTCAAAGATCTGCCAGCTCTGTTCTGCCTCCTTGTCCCTGAGGGCAGTTTCCCAGGGGTTCTTATTGACTAACTCCTTGAAGAGCTGGAAGTTTGCTTTCCTAAAACTCATGGTTCTGACTTTACTCATTGCCTGACAGTGAACTCCACCAGTGCATAATCACTGCAGCCGGTTCTGACTTTACTCATTGCCTGACAGCGAACTCCACCAGTGCATGATCACTGCAGCCCAGGCTGCCTCTAATTTTCATGTCACTGATTAGCTCACTTGCGTTGGTGACCATCAGGGCCATCCCCTCTGGTAGGGCTGTCTATTACCTGGCTTAAGAAGTTATCCTCAGTGCACTCCAGGAGACTCCTGGATTGTGTATAGAGACTGCAGCGTGTCTGATACCCTACTGAATGCTTCTGGTCCTCTGTGGTTCCACCTACTGTATGGCTGGGTGCGTGATTTTGCTCCCGTAGAAACTAGTGGCAAAAATTCTGTCAATGTAATGGGCCCTAATTCTTCACCATGAATACATCCTGATAAAAGGATTTATTCTTCAGTTATTATATATGACAGTTTACAGCTATATGTCTCACCCAAACACAATATTCCCAGTTCTAGAGACCAAGATTCTCTTACTATTCTTGGACAGAGAGATGAAGACCACGGCTGCCGTGAAACATTTATCATGGTAGTTACAAAATAACCTCTTGGATTGAGAAGTAAATTGAGACCATTGACAATTCCCTTTGAAATCAATACGCTTTCAATCACACCTTTCAAAAGGTTGTCAGTATCTTCCATAATACCCGACCTCCAATGTTGAAGCCTGTTTAATGGTAACAGGAGAGGGATCATCCACACCTCACCTTACAAGTGGGTCACAGCACAGCAAAAAATTATCTCTTGTTTCATATTACTTGAAATATTTTCCAGTAAGAAGTACTCCTAGAATTTTTCCAGACGAAGGCCAGAATTCTGTTAAACATACAAAAGACTAGAACTCAGAACTGTTCTCTACAGACAGGGCAAACTATTTCTCAACAGGTCAGGTCTACATACTCAACTATTTGCGAATTATTAAAAATATAAAAAATATTAAACACACAGACTGTTCATTACATTTACAAGTCTCACAGGGCTGAAATGCAAATTACTCTGTACTACAAATATTTGGGTAACTGAAGACTTGCCCAAAATGTTTGAAAAAAAAAAAAGAAAAAGAAAAGCCTTTTTATGGGTTAAGGTAATAATGAGAAAACTGTTCTCTCAAAAATCTGTATCTTATTGTTGGACTGAAAATAGTTTAATAGAGAAAATATTCATTGACAGAGCAGTATTTTACATAGAGAATTAAGCCCCATCAAAGTGGGCAATATCATTCCATCTACAAGGGAAGTGCCAAAGGAGACAGCCAAAATTTGCAACAGTGTGATAATACCGGCAGGGATGGATTTGTTGCTATTATGATTAAAGCATATAAACAGAAGAAGATTAGGAGGGGTGAGAGTGAAAAGAGAGGAAGAATAGTTTATTGGTTGGAAGAAGGGCAGGGAGAAGCTTATGTTGGAATGCAGTGTCACAGTTACACACCATAAAGCTTTCAGTTGCTCCCATTACATGGATGTCAGAACGCAGCTGCCACTTTCCAGGAGAAATTCTTTCCGTTTTCATTTTGGAAGTACAGGGTGGAACTTTTTTTTTCAGAGTAGCACTCCCATGAGATCACCGCGTTGCATCTGCAGGTACCCTTATGGTACACGGACTGGTAAATGTGATCCCTGTAGACATGATCTAGGACACCTACCACTTACGGTGATCCGGTAATATGCCCTTAAAGTAGAGAGATGGCTCAACAAAAAAGAAAGTATTAAGAATCAGATTTTTTGCTGTCTTGAACCAACTCCTTTCAGAGTCACCAATGTACGGCCATACCTACCAATAAATCTCAATGACAATCCATTCAGCTTAAGGAAAAGTGGCTGAACAATGTGAATGAGAAACCACCCTTACAATTATAATCTCATTTTGCTGATGAAAAAGGAAGCCCATGATTTTCCATCAGTGCCTCTAGATCCTTGGACTTCTATTTTTAAATGCAACACTTAAAACATTTGGAAAGGGTATATTTCACAACTCACTGAAGTCAGCCCTCAAAAAGGTATCCAGTCAACCCAAGACTGGGCTTGAACAGTTAGCAGACAGATAAGGAAAGCTGAGCTGACCTTTGATGTTAGAAGGAGTTCAGTCCATTACCATTTTAACCATTTTAAGTGGCTTATTTAATGAGGTACTCTGGCAGAAGAAGAGCAGAAGAAGCCCTGACTTGTGATACCAGCGAAGACCAGAAGGATGAGTGAGCCAGGAAGTATCGAATGAGAAGAAACAGAACACAAAGCCTGTATAATGTGAAAGGAAGAAAAGAAACAAGGAATATTTGAGGTTCAAGATAGAATTTGTATCGCAAAGTCTTGTCAGGGCATCAGAAGAAGACAAAAAGAGAGAGAAGGGAGTTTGGAATTCTCTCAGTCAGCACGATTTTCCATCCTCGCATTGACTTTCCCATAGCTTTAGGAATTTTAAACAACAAGGGAAAAACAGAAAATTCCTTCCTTCACAATACTACAGACTGCTCCTAGCCTTAATTATTATGACAAATGGAATATTGGCAGGAATCTGCTAAAAAACCAAAATTATCATATTTAATTTATCATGGAAATAAAACTGGTCATCAAATAGGAAGGGGTTTAGTGCAACTAAGAACAAGAATTTGGAGAATACCTTTCAATTGCCAATGCCAGATAAAAAGTATGAACTGCTGCCATTAGAGGTCAAAATTCAAATTATATTTATTGAGATCTGGGGTTTCTACCTTTCATTTCAGTAAAATACACTTACAGTAGTCATACTGCTGTTTTAAAATAGAGCAGCAGAAATGTAATGTTTTCAAGAACAATTAGGACTCCGTGAATTCTACTCCTTATACAGAATTATGCTTCACTGTGGAATTTGAAGTGGAAAGTTCTTACAATTTTCCAGTGACTAGAAATGTTAAAAAGTTATTAGAAGCATATTTTCATTAACTTTAATTGAACTTTCTTATAGAACTCCAAAGGTAACAAGTTTATTAAATACATTTGTGGTTCCTGGACTTCCACTTAACGTATACTTAACACTGAATCCCACATGAAAGGACAAACTCCAATGACTTTTTTCCCATAATCTCACAGTTAAGTAGAATTGTATCCAAACAATAGAAATCAAGCATTTCAAATATTTATACATTGAAATAAATGGAAAAGGAAGCTGACTTCTATTACATTAAATTTTGAAGATAATCACAGTCATAAGAGCACAGGGGTTGATTCTTAAGAAGAAATCCAGGTCATGATTTAGTTCTCTAAACATAAGTGTACAGTCACTCAACACATCCTCGGCTTCTGAAAAGATACATCATGGCATTGGCAAAAATTCCCCTAAAATTATCAGTAGTCAAAGAAGTACTAAAAACACAGAAAAAAAGTATCTCCATTTATCTAAGTATATATAAAGTATATATACTATAAGTATATATAAAAGTGTATCTATTTATCTAAACTTAATTCAATGTTGTACCAGAAATTCCCTAAATGCAGTGAACATACCATCTAAGTGCAGAGATCTTCTAACTGTTCGGTATAAAGTTTGTATCTTTTTCCTATTCCTTTCCCTCCTGTGGCAAGTTTTCAAACAGGACACACCATTTTTGGTACAGAAGCTAATGGAGAGAAATACATTTTCCCCTTTAGCCTCTAAAGTAATGATCCCTTGACTTCACTGTAGACCGTGGGGAATGAACAAATTCACAGTATGGCAGAATAGGAAATATTTTTAATTACAAACCTGTCCATTCTAGGTAACCTCTTTGAATAAGAAGACCCAAGCCAGGCCCCTCCTCGCTGCTTGAATAACTTCATCACATGCAATGAAAAGCAAGAGCTGATGAAGCAGCCCAACTTCTTTGTTGAGGGCTCAGGATGGCCAGCGAAATTACATTTTAATATAGAGCTTCTCCAACAGATACTGGTTACTAGTCATAGCCACGCTCAAAGTTTAACTACGTTGTTTGCAAAGTCTATGTTCAAAAATTCTACAGCGTCCCTTCATGGTTCTCTCATGATGGATTCTTTAATGTCCTAATTGACTGCCTTCCTCTTTTTGTCTACTCAATTTTAAATTAGTGCAAAAACTGCTGATTTCTGGCTCCATTTTCCTCTATAAAGCATATTAATTGCAATAGAAAAACAAACCCAATTTAAGCGACGTGTAACATATCTTGATACTGAATTTTGACTGTTTGGTCCAACTCTAAAGAGCAGGTTTCTGACTTGCAAGTGTTAGGCACATGCATCTGCAGGCAGAATTTCAGATGTCACCACCAAGCATAAAAAGTTCTTTGGGAAATTTGGCTTTCAAAAGGGTGTTGAGCTCTTTTGAAAACATGTGCTATAAATCCTAATTGTTTTTGAAATTCACTTCTTGTTATATGTTTGTGATTCCCTCATTTTTATAGAATCATTTCACTTAGTTATTACAATATGAATCCAAATTTTTCAAGATTCAAAATAACAAGATTTTATGAACAAATCTGTAAAAATCCACAGTACTTAATAAATCCTGTTATTCTGCCATTTACCATTCTAGCCATCTTTTTATTTTTAGTCCTTCATTTCCTCTACATTCTCATGTTTTACTTTGGATTCTTGATGAATGATCACAGATTCCATTTTCCAGTTTATTTTCCTTCCTTTTCTGTTTGTACATTTGGCTACTTTAATGTCTTTTAACTTCCTAGAAAAAATAATTTTTACAGGTTTATTTGAATTCTGACTACATACATCTGAAAATAAATCAGATGTTTCATTAATAGCTAAATAAACACATCACTTGAAAAAAAAATCAAGTGTCTTGAAATCAAAATTATTGGTTTATATTTTCCTACTTTCAATGATCACAGACCAGACTTTTGACTTTCATATTGTTTCTATATTCATCTGAGCAGTAAACCCAGTACGTCAAAGAAGGTGACAGAAGTTGGAGGTTCAGTAAACACTATGAACAAAATATGATTTTCCTCAGAAAGTCTTGGGAATTCGTTTTTCCCTTTTTCCTCAGGCCTCTTTATCACAGGCTTATTAGCTAAATAAGCTAATCTTAAGGCAATGCTACTATTGACTCTGAATCCTCACTCTTAAAAATGTGATGATTTTTCCCTTTTTCCTCAGGCCTCCTTATCATAGGCTTATCTTAAGGCAATGCTACTATTAACTCTGAATCCTCACTCTTAAAAATGTGATGAATGTTAAAAAAAGAAGCTTACATTCATATGCTAGGTAATTACGTTCTGATGGATAAACCGCTGATGATTTTGTCAAGCCCATCTTATAATTGCACTAGACATCACTTTTAATTAAATTCACACTTGTGCTTTTAATTATCACTCTACTATTTGCTAGTCTCATCTGATCTTCAATTATCTGGATTGTAAGTTTTCCTGACTCAGAACAGTATTGATCTATATGTAGTTTAGTATTTCCTATGGAGTTCTAGGACTGAGCAGGTGATACCTACCTGCTTCACCCACTTCCAAACCCACACAAGGCATGCTAGGTATGCACAGGGCAGCACTGCTCAGAAATGCAGTATTTGTTTTCAAAATACATGTAAGGCAGTATTAAGAATGAATTATATATATATTTCAAAAGTCTTTTCTAGAAGGCAAAAATGAGCTTTAATACTTTCTGTACATTATCCCTCTGGTATCTCTATTTCTGTTTTTAGGAGAGACATTTAGGAATCAAATGATAAGACAAACTGACAGTGTATAGTCTTTGGTCTATATTTCTATATTTGGTAGATTAAAAAGAGTGGATTTAAAAATAAGTTTTGTTCAATTTAGCGTATATCCCTTTTTTTCCATTCTCAAGACTGTCATATTGCAATCTTTAAGCTTTTTGTTTTCTAAACTGAGTTTACACGGACACTATTTGGTCAGATATTGAACTCAGCCAGGCATATCCACAACTCAGATACCCCCTTTCAGGTGCTGACAACATGATGAACTGCAGGTTCCCCGTGGCTAACATGAGCTGAGCCACAGTGCACTAACACAACAGAACAGAAACATGTGAGCAGAATAAAACAAAGCAATTCCAGTCAAGGTTAATTTCAAAAAAGCTTTCTTTGGATGAGATAATCAGGCATGAGCTTTGGCCAAGTAGGCTGACAAGGATGACAAGCCTAAGCCAAACCTTCCATTCATGCTTCCTTGGTGCACTCTAGGTTTTGGGTTACAAGTTTTAAGATCTCAACCACAAAGATGACCTTGAAAAGGGGCATAGTTCAAGAGGTAATCCTTCCCAAAATGAAACTTCAAAAATTCTCCACCTTCCTGATCCTAAAACTTTGTGTTGCCAAAAAAATCCAGAATTTCATCATCATATGCTGGTAACTTGATTCACACCTTTCACTGTTTCGTGCTTGCTACTTTTACAGTTACAAGCAAGAGTAAATCTGGATTGCAGACAGAACAGATATATAACGTACAGCCCTCTGGAGATCTCTCATTATTATACCTCTCTTGCTCCTTTTGTGGAGGAAACAACTTTAAAATGTAAATCTTTTTATCTCATTTTAGAGGAAATTGGAGTGTTATCTACCAGGCAGTTATACACTGTTGACCACAACATATTTGGTCAACATACGAGTCAGAAGATGGCACCATGTGCAATAGACTACACAGCATATGACTTAAAGTTAATTTCTCTGCTTAAGACAAGGAAGTAGAAAACAGAAAACCAGAGAGACACAAAGCAATAATGGTCATGTATCTTCACAGCATGACTGAAGACTATTCTTAAGTCGTTGATCACATTTCAGTTCCTGATGGGTTATTTGCTGATAATTGATAGTTCTTCCCACTTTGGCTTCAAATCTCTTTTCTGTAACAAAAATTATATTCTTAATGTGGAGAAAGATGCACACCTCTCCCTGGTGAAAGCAAAAGACAGAAATTTGACTCTTTATTTGATTTGCCCTCAGGCATTTTTACATATGAAGATGCATCACCTTCAACAGCTTATTTCGCATTACATTTTAACCTTCCTAAAATTTTTTGTATCCTTGAGCTATTTCATGTTCTTTTGTCCTGTGTATTACAAGGTGGGTGGTTTGTCTGTGAAGGGAAGAGTAATGTCAGGCAGAGCTACACAGCCCATGGCAATCTAGACAGTGTCTGTTCCTATTCACAAAGGCAGCGGCCAGTGTGGGCTACACAAAAAAATCCTGTCTGCGTGTCGATCGCTTTTTCTTACAGTTTACATTTTATAAAGCTTTTTTTTTGGCGGGGAGAGGTAGAAAAGAATATGACTGGGACCACTAGGATTAGAGTCTGTCATCAAGCCAGTGAAAATACTGGTTGCTAGTGGTCTCTTGGGTGAGCCGACACTCTCAACCCCATTCCACAGTTATCAGCCTTTCACTGAAGTTCTGAAGTTCTGTTGAGTTTTAAATTCAGGCCGGTGGCTTTTTACGAGTGTCTTAGTCAGAAGTCAGTATCTCCCTAACAAATCTTTGTTTGCCATGAACTCACCCACTATTGCTCTTTGCTTTGCTGCCTCCCACCCCACAGAGAGAAGGTTTTATGTTTGTCTTAGGTTTTCATATGAAGGTTGTTTTCATTTTTCTTTTTATTTTTTATATCTCTCCCCAAATCTTTGTAGAAACTTCCTTGATGCTTCAAAGATACAGTACCTTATTTATTTAATTTGGTCAGGTTTAATAAATCAGCTGGGTTACTTCTTGCTTTTTCCAAATAAGAGAGCTGCATGATGTTTGCATATGCTCCAAGTTCGTATTGCTCCTTTGCTGGCTGTTCCAGTAGATGTACAGATACGGCCTGAGGCGTCACCGAGAAAACATACCCCTCAGAACTTTGTCATCTGTTGCAAGGTGGATTAGGCAGACTCTGTAATGTGTATAACGTCAACTATAGCAAATTTTAGTCTAATTACTGGCTCAGACCACCTGTGCTTCCTTGTATATGCTCTCAAAGGCTCGCTATCTATCAAGAACTGATAGAACTGTCAAAAAAATATTATTATAGAAAGAGTCCAATTTAGCGATCAACTCAAAACACTCATAAAGTTAAATCACTGAAGGCAGCTGAACTTAGACTCATGATCAAATCTGTGCAAAACTCTTTTAGAGTCTGTCTTTTTTTGCTCCCTCAACACTTAAAGGGGGATGAAGGTGGGTGTTTACCTGCCCAGTGCTGTTTGCTTGGTTTTTTAATATGTAGCTCATTTATCCGTAACGGATGGACTGGTGGGGAAGAAAAATACATCACACTCAGTTTAGTTTTATATCATGGTCTAGAAATCCACAGTTCCCTTCACAAGATACACATTTATTTCAAATGTGTACCAATTCCCTTGTGAGATCTGCTAAGTATAGCCATCTATTTTTTTCCTGCATAATAATTCTGCGAATGTTGTCATTGGGTTTGTGTTACCGTAAGTCTTTCACTCATTTTAATTTTTATGGGGCTTTTTTTGCACTTTATCATTTAAGCTTGCAAGTAACTTGAAATTCATATAAAAACAGTGTTTCTCCAGCTCATGATCCCTACTGCTAGACAAAACTACATATCCATATTCCACCCATCACTGCAATCCATTAAGGAACCAAGAGAAACAGTTCTCAGCAAGGACAAATCAAAACAAGGCTACACAGACCACGGACATTTCTTCACACCTCTGCTGTGCTGTGGGTTACACTGCACCCTGGCACACACACACACACACACACACAAGGATTAATCCTCTACATGAGAGAAGACATTGCCTCTCTTCAGAAATCTTCTGGCTATTTTGCTATTTTATACAGTCTCACTGTACTCTTCAAAAGACGTGGGACAAGCTTACTTTTGTAAGAGAGCATGCAAGATAGTAAAAAATATATTTCTTCACTAAGCATACTTTAAACATCATAATCGCCAGTGAAATCATCTGAAGTTAATTTACCCAGACAACAGCTTTTTAAAATCATTTTGCTAAAAGTATTATGACATAACTTAGGTAATCAACCTTTGAATTAGACGCTATTATATTAGGTAAAACCTTGAAAAATAGAAATAAGTTATATTCCTGTTTATTTTTCATTTTCTTTCTGTTTCCAAACTGCACTATATAAGGAGTCTGAACCTGCTAAATTAGTGTCCTTTCAGAAGATGTTTTCTGTAGTGATGACACCACCTGTCTTGGATTTCATATACAGGTTCCAATTAACAGCAAAACAGGAACTGAACAAATGTCATTGTCTTCATAGGGTCTTTCCCTCATTCATTTGTGCTGCTGAAAAGATTCCCCTGTTATCTCAAAGGTCAGACATGCTTAGCACTTCCTGTACCATTAAAAAAACTCCCTCTTTTAATCTTGTCCCTGTGGATTTCCAGTAATTCTATATTAAAGAATTTTGTTTTCTTGCAGAAATACCTGTATTTAAAAACATCTTTCCTAACATTATGGAAGTGCTTCTCAAATTCATGATCAAGCTTTCAAAACAACTGAAAGTAAATTATTACTGTGAAGGGTCACTGCATTGAATTCTGTAACACAAAAAATCACTTAGCAGGGGAAATATGACATGTTTCTCTCTCTTATGGCCTAATTCTACTTTCACTGAAGTTCGGGGGAGCTTTCCAAGTACTTCAACAGAAAGGAACTAAGTGTTAACCAGAGATAAAAGAATCAACTTGATTTGATGCAGAAAGGCAGCAGTGAGAGAAACTAGTATCTGTCCAAGTGAGAGATTTTAAGACATTACAAAACAATTTACACACCTCTTCCTCCTTCCCCATAAGTGACTATTCTCATCACACCTACTTGAAGCTTCTGTCTGCAGGAAACTGTATTTCAAAAAGAGGATTACCTCTGCCAGCAAACTTTGGAAAAGCTTTTATAACTTACAGAATTGATGATGACAACAGCCTTGATAAATTCAAGCCTGAATAAAGAATATCTAAACATAGAAATATTCCCGAGTAACTTCATGTGTGAACACTCTTGTCCAGAATGAATTTAGAATACATTCAAAACCATCATCTTAAGTTATTTTGAAAACAGATTAAGCTATATCAGAAAAAGACATCTGGGTTAGGATCAAAATGCTTTACATGACTTACCCAGGAATAGCTAGTTTGCTTTAAATTTCATATTCTGTCTCACTGCAAAATAGTATCTATGGATAGACATTCACACATTGTTATTCTTCTGTAAACAAATAATTATTTACTGCATTTTATGTTGCAAAGAGGCACTGCAACGCAAACTACCTATTGTCATTTTTACTGTTTTGGTAAAGCTTCTTTTAAAACAAACTACTTCTATACATACAGGTAACTTCTCACACACACTGAAAATAAACACCCCTCTGGCCAAGAGATTGCAAAGAAAAGAGCGTTTTTGAAATTTCAAATCCCAATCAATGTCTTTGTTGGAAGGGCCACGTGCAGAGACGTCTTGTCCCCCTAAGATGTGTTGCAAAGGGCTGCAGGTAATCAGGAAGAAGCAGTTTTCCAGACAATAGGGGAACAAAAAGCTAACAGAGTCATGACATCTGTCATTCTGTTGCGTACCTGCAGGCCATGCGTGTTTCCAAGCAAGCTGTTCACAGCAGATGGAGCATGGCCTTTTGGTTCAAGTATGAAACCACAAAATGAGGGCTACATATGTCACGCCAAAGGTGTGTGTGATCGAGGGGAACACCAAGGGTAATAAACCCCCTCATTACTAACACGGCAACAACAGAAACTTTGGAGTGGCCGAACGGAAGAATAATCTATTATCAGCTAAATTTAAAAAAGAATGATAAAATGGTTTATTTTGGCTTTTTCTAACATCAGAAGTAACAACAATATTGTGTGTAAGTGAAAGCTTTTCTGCTTTTTTAACTAAATATTTTTTAAAAATTCAAAAAAAGGAGAAAGAAATACAGCTATCATGCACATATATAGGAGCATCATCCAAAATAACTATATTCAAAAAGCTCCAACAAAATGCTTCCCATTGAGGTCATTCAATCCCTGTGACTAGTAACGGATGAGAGAAACATTTTTATATGGCTTAGAAATGGGCTAAACAGTCAGAAAACCATCAGCAGGGATATATAACCAATTTCAGTAACTCAAAAGGTTAAAAAAAATGCCTGGTACCTCCTGTTAGGCATGTTTAATTTATGTATAAAAGGGTATGAATAGCACCAACATTTTATAAACCATAAAATAATTTAGAATGGTCAGTAATGAAGAAATGTTTTCTTAACTCAATAGAGCTTGTTTAGGGGACAGCCTCCTGATGGGTCAAAGCCAGTACCAATTTCTGAAGAACAAGATACATTGCAGACACCTTCTAAGCTACATACAGTACCAGATCCTGAACAAGTTGTAGCTCCTCAAGTGAAAGACTGGAATGCAACTCATATACAGACAAAAGAAAAAATATGAAAATATGGTTATGCTACTGTATAAATATGTGGAATTATTAAATGCGAACTAGGTCATTTTGTTACGTTCATCACATTTCTGGAAAGAAATTTCAGACCAAAAGATTTCTGTTTAGAAGAGAGCACAGTGAAGGAAATATATGGCAGATGTACACCATCGTGTGCACAAGAATGATGTGATGGGATTTCCAAGCTATGAACTTGATTTTATACACAACTATTCCAACTTATGTTTTATTAGCTATTATTTATTAAATTGAGCAAGTTCTAGGAATATCCAATATTCTTTGGCACCACTGAGACATATCAGCAATGCATGGGTTTGAATTATAAATTACAGCAATTTTATTTGCTTAAACTGATACATACACAGAGGTTTTAAACTCTTCCTCCTCAATGAGTTTGACAGGAAGAGCAATACTCACATTGTATGACAATTTCGCTCATTAACAGGTGTTAATTTATTACCACAAAGGTGTTGGTATTTCAAAACCATCACTGCAAATGAAAGACTAATGCTGTAACAGATTGAATTTCATTAGCAAGGAAATGTGTCAATCTTTTGATAAAATTAATGATCAAAGGGAGTGTTTTAGGAAACACTCAGTAGCGCTGCCAGCAAAGCACAAGGAAATCCTCCAAGTCAGGATTTGTATTTTTAAAGAGAATGCCTGGAGGATGTAGCATATTTATGAGTTAGGCTCAAGCTCCAACAACTGAGAAAATCACTTTGTCACTCAGCTTCATTTTTCAGTTCTGCTGGCTGAACAAAGAGCGAAGAAGATTATGAGGTTAAGAGCAATTATCAAGTAAGCTGTACGTTATTGCATTTTTCCATCTCCACAGAATAAGGCTGATGAATATTTTTCCTTCCTAGCGTCTAATTTTTTAGCAGACTGGCAAACTCTGGATGCTTCACTTCCCACAAAGAGGTGAATCTTTTTAAGATCTGATGCCCACCACGACAACTGAGAAGTGTTCATGGTTACATGTGTGCCAGTCAACAGACCGGGCAGGATCTATTCCCTGGTCCTGCCATGGAACAGGATGGCATGGGATGGTCCGTGTCCGCACGGCGGAATTTCCCCTTGCCTAAAATCAGGATGTCTGCATCCAAACTAACTACTGGGAATGGTCCTGGGCCTCTGCCAAGTCCAGAACCATGCCAGGGTGTTGCCTGGGAGTTGTTGGCTGCTTTGGGTCAAAAAGTCTCCTAGGGACTAGTCCAAAAATGTCACTGCACAGCTGTCCCGGTACTCAAATCCATGCAGCAGCCCCAAGCGTGGAAGCAACCCCTGTGGCCCTTCTCTGCCAATTAGACTTAGTTAAAGGCATCAACCTGTGACTACGGCTGCGTTAAGAGGTCTCCCACAGAAATAGTTAACAGAAGCCTCCCTGAGAGTCAACAGGAAAATAGAGATGGGGTCCAAACCCGAATTTATCCTGGGGTAAACTGGCAATTCCTCTTGAATTTCTCTTTTAATGGAATAAGAAAGCATTATTTCACAGAAGTTTAAGAAAAAAGCCCCCCACAACAAAGTACCCTATTTACCCTATTAACCTGCAGAGCACAAGGGAACCAAGAAATTAGCAGCATTCAAAACCAACAGCTGAAGAGCACCCAAGAAGGAGAGACATGGAGATAGTACTTTCTCCTTCTCACCTATGACATCTCAAGTTCATCAGGTTCCCTCATCATTGTATGAGAGAGACAATTGAGTCTGTATTTGGTTAGATTTTGAAAGGGCTTTAAATTGGGTAATGAAAATCAAATCTGCTAAACACCCACTCCAAATATAAACATTTACTGAATTATTTGAACAATAAATACAATGCATTAACCTCTAGCTCGAAATAATAAACTGTAAGCAATCAAAGGCTCTTAAAGCAGAAAATTTAAGACCAAAACCAAAACTCATGTAATAAAAGAATATCATATAAGAATTACACAAAAATAAAATCAAATGATCTAGCTACTAAAATACACATATGTGCTCCAAATCTTGTGGGAATCAAATATTCCAGTAAAAATAAAGGGAGAGATGGAAACACAAGTTTCTTATTATCACACTTCATATGTTATAAAACCTAACAGTTTACTTATTTTTGGCAAAGGGACAAAGGTTGCACAACACTCTGGCTTACACAAATATTTTCTATTGTTAAAAGCATCTTAAATGTAGCTTGTCATATATTAACTTCATGCACACAGTGCACCATGCAGCCTGAGAGTGTCCCAGAGATACCTACGTTTCAAAACACTGATGCATAGCAAGCTGCCAGCATCCAGTGAGCCAGGTGGAAAAAAATTACTCAACAATTCATAGTTTAATTGAAGCCGGATAAAATCATTTGTGTGATAAAGACTGTACAGATGTTGACCAAAGAAACGTTGATATTTTTGGACAAATTACTGCATATGATATTTTCTAGAACACTCCCTCTTGAATAGATAAAACAGCAATAAAAGTTCTCTCAAAAAAAATGCCCTTGTTTACAATCACAAAGTAAAATATGCCTGTGGAATTATATCAGGTTAACCTCATGTTTCATGTTTTTAGTTGCTGTTTCCTTTAAAGGAAAAAAAAAATAGATGTGCAGTGGAAATGGTTATGAAGAAGTGGAAGAACCTACTCATACGTACATTAAACACAGACTTCACGCTAACACTGCACTTCCTTCCGCTGAAGATTTTATAATGTAAAGGAAGCAGCAATGATTTAGCGAGAGTGAAAATGTTTAAGAATAAAACTTCAATATTCTTCATTCATCATCCACTAGCAAAGTGAGTTATTACTGAGCACTAAGAGTTTGCCATTTCCAGACACATGGCAAGGACATGGTCCTGCCTCAGCTGCCTTATTGCTTCACAGCGACAAAGACAAATGTTCAGATAGACAAGAACATGCAGAAACACCTCCCATTCTGGAGTTACACAAACCAAGACTGAGTTGCAGAAGCAACGATACATGCATATTTATTAATTTTTAAACCAACGTCCTTCATAGTAGTACTCATTACAATTTATATTACTATTCTTTTCCATACATTTCTCCATGTATAGCCAGCAATCTGCTTGCCTTGAGATAAGAAACTGCTATTAAAATCATAGCCAGTCTTAATTTTTAGTGTAGTAACATAATGTAATTGCCAAATATCTAGTGATCTGTTCATAAATTATTTAAAGATTAGAAGACAACAAGAAAGTCCTAAATATATTCACCACCATTATTATTTATATTACAAGGGCATTTGAAGGGCCAAATTCAGATTTAGAACTTAATTTTACATCAAACTACTTCATTATATGTTATTAGGATTAGTCATTAATGTTTTTATTTCATTTTAATTTAAAGTTTGTGTATAGCAGAATAGGGCTTCCACAGGAAAGACATGGCATTACCCATAGGCTGAGCATGTGCACTGCTTTGCTAATATCCCATTCTACAAGGTTCATGTACCTGAAGTTCTGATGCTCGCTTCATCATCTCCAGTGTGATGTAGCAACCAATAGAATGAGCAATCAGTACCAGCTTTATATCTTTTGATACATTCTTTTTGAGGAAGTTCAGCTTATGCTCTACTTGTCCGTTAAGTCCAAAAACATCCTCTAGCTCCTTTATATCTGTGTCTGAAACATAAAAGAAAGAAAGTTCTTTGTTTTAATGATAGAAATTTCAAGTACCTCTTTTTTTTTTCTTTACCTCCACTTCTTTGGAAGACTCTGAAATAAATAAACTTGATAATTAAAAAACCCTCACCAAACTTAAAAAATTAATTTTCAATTACCACCACTGGTAAATATAGACCGAGGGGTCACATTTACAGGATGTGAAGCCTTATGTGTAGCTGGGGAACCAGGGAAGGATACAGAAACACACAGAGCTTCATGGCGTATCATCTGGTGCTGTTATCCCCTTCATTCAGAACAAGACCAAACTCAAGGCACTGGATCACCTTAAATCAATCCAACTTTATACTGAGAGGTCAAGATGTACAAAAGAGATACTGCCCAGGAATAAGAGTCCTATCACTCAAAACAAACTACCATATATGTTATCATATTCAGATATTCAAAATCTCCTGCCTTAAAACACAGATGTAGAAAAAAGTCCCATGGAATAAAGAAAAATATGAAATGCATTTGTGTCACCATGGAGCACTGGCACTTTAACATAAACTACCCCTATTTATGCAGCTTCTTATCATTGTCGATCCAATCACAAAGAGGAAGATCAAGTTAGAGCTTCGTGGTTCTAAGTTCTTGTGCAATTTCGTTCCTGTTTTGCCAGGGACCTCCTAAATGCACTTGGGCAATCACTTAGGACGAGGACTTCATTACTCGCTTCCTGGCCAGTCAACAAGAAAAGGATTATCTGCTGCCTGTAAGAATTTACAGCAATTTGGGCATCTTTAACTGGATGGGTGACATGGCTCTCAAGTTCCCCAATCTCAAGGGGTTCACATCTCTCTCATCTGCTACAAAAGTTTTCTACCCACTAAACTAAAAACTGTGTTGTTGTAAGCAATACTAAAAAAAAAAAAAAAGAAAGAAAAGAGGCAGAAAGCATGAAGGAACGTATGCCTATAGTTTATCTAAAAGAGATTTACTGGTACTAATATCACTTAATCTCTCAAATCCATGCCATTATCTCAGGGCTCAATTTCATATTCCAGTTTAAACCCATAATACTAGAAATATGATGGCCCACTGGACAGAGCCACAAGTGAAAGAGTATGCTATGTTGAATATATGTACATTACCATGTGTTGGGTTGAGCAGGTCAATTTTCCCTTTTAAATATTTGCTATCATTTCTATAACGTTTTACTCAGACACTACCATTTCCAGTGATTTATCAGCATGTCTTTTTAATGTTTGACATTCCATTCATAGCTTTAATTCTTGAAAATAAGTGATTTTACAAGACTTGCAGCTTATTTCCAGGTTAGAGCAGGGGAAAAGAGAGTGGATACATTTTCTAGAGAACTTCTTATGGCTCAAAAGACCCCAGAAACCAAGCACAAACCAAAATAAATTTTTATTTGTATTGTTCAATCTCATGAGGTTAGTGGCTGCTTTTCACTACATGAATTCACGACCTGCTACAAGAGATGCTGAACATCGCTGTAATGCAATTAATAAGCAATGCAGCAAAGACAATCTATTCCAGTCTCAACATTTTCCAAGTTAAGGTCAATAACTATGTTAGATAAAGTTAATTATTTCAGTTACTAAGACATTAGATATCTAATGTAATATTTAGTTACTAATGCATAGCTGCATAGCGATTCAGGGTAACATATTCATAGCTATTACTGAGTTCAGCAGAGATGTGCCTATTTAGAACCAGTTTTGTTGCCAAAGCAAGAACCCTGAGGAGGGCTACTGGGAGGGATTAAGAGTAGGGTGCAAATAAGGGCTTTTTCCCCCTCGCAATTTGCCCACACTTGAGTTTAGGACTTGAGCAAACTCATCTCAAGCCTGTGCACTAATGTTTCCTTAAGGGAGCAGGGGGGAGCAGAGCTTGCAGAAGTGATTTTGAATCAGATGGGTTACCTGTGACTGATGATGACCACAGAGAGTTGTTCTACTGCCCTGGGGCAAAGCATCCTCCGCGCAGCCCTGCTCAGCACCACTCAGAGCAAGGATGCTCAGACTCCCACATCTGCTGGTCGATGTTACATACACACACAACCTGTCTTCGACTGAGAGCGAGCCCTGACGGCCAATGCCGACCCCAGAGAATTGATTCAGCTGTTTAATACAACTTTTCCTTCTTTTCTGGAATACTGGTTTGCTGCCAAACCAAGTCAGGTTGGCACCACTCCTAGAGAAGCCACACTGGAGGATGAGCGTGCAGCGTGGAGTCTGGCCATCCACACGCAAATGTCTCCTCATCACTGACTGACCCTGAGCTCTCATCAGGTGAAACTCCAACGTCACGTAACCCTATACTGAAACATACATCTTATCTTACTTCTGGACAAATAGAAAATTGCTTATGCTTTCTGTCAGTTCATGTTTCCCCCACACAAATGCTACACTTCCAATAGTCCAAAATACGTGAGAGCCGGGCTGCGTCACAGGTTTGGAAGATTTATTTATTTATTTTACAGCATAAAATCACCCAGGGATTATCCAAAAGCAACATGAATTTCTTGGGTGGAGAAGCTTAAACGGGTTCTTTATAAAAGCAAACAGACTTGCACAAACACACTGGCAGGCAGCTCACCAATGGCTCTACATCAGAGAAGGGACCACAGTTACTTCACCTCAGGTGTGGGATGAACGGCGTGGCTGAAGCAGAGCTCATTTCAGCAGCTTTCAGATAGTAGAAATTATACGACTTGTACCTTATGCTGCAAACACCCCATCTGCGCCAAAGCATGTGAATTTAAGACTTTATTTAGCTGAAGTTTATTAAAAGAAATACTGTATTTCGTTATTTTCTTTGGCAAAGCATTAATCTTCTGATGTGCTTTTGGAAAACAAATGCACCATCACTTTAACGAACCTCTTTTTCTGACCTCTACTAAACCCACAGCCAGAAAACAATGATAGATTAAAATAAAGTGTTTGCTCTAAGATTAGTTGACAAGTTAATCTTGCTAGGAAAGAGGACTTTGCTTTTCAGGGAAATAACGGGGAATTGTGCTTGTTTGTTTTTCTGCTGTGTATGTAAGGGAAATTCTTAAAAAAAAAAAATCATATCAGTTATATGAGCAGACTGTAGACTGGAGAGTCATAAAATTTAGCCTTTTATTAAGAAGTCTCCAAAAATCAAAGACTCCATTTTCCTGGATGATTCAAAAAGATACTTGGAGGCCAGATTTTCCAACAGTACCCTCATATTTGTGCATATAATTTCTGCATGCCTTTGTACTTCCCTAATCTCACGAGGGAATGCTTGTGCATTCGAGCTTCCAACTACCCGGGTCACAACAGGTGACTGAACATTTGAGCTCAGTACATATGTTCACCTGACTTTAAAGTTTGTCCCAGGATCCCCTCATACACAAGGCTCCAAATTACTCATGGACACGTACAGAACTGTGTGAAAAGGTGACTTGTCATTATATACCATGAAGGAAAGGGAGGTAAAAACCAATGCCCTACCAGCACAGTATCTTCTTCTTCCCTGGGTCATTTACTCTTGGAGATAGTACCAGGATATTTAAGGAACTACCCATATAAACTGTTGTGGTCAAGAATTTTCAGACTGGACCTTTTAAAGGACAAGGACAAGTATCTGGAGACTGAACCAGGGGACTGGAAAAAGATTAGAATCATAGAATTGTCTAGGTTGGAAAGGAAGATAATGGAGTCAAACCATCATCCTAACAACGCCAAAACCACCACTAAAACATGTCCCTCAGCACCACATCTACCCATCTTTTAAATACCTCCAGGGATGGCAATTCCACCACTTCCCTGGGATTCAACTCTTCCTCTGAAGATGCTGCTCACTTCAGCTGCATGACACATCACTGCTTAATGTTAGTAGTGAGGAGAAATAACAAGTTTAAAGACACGAAAATGGAGTAACACCACAAGAAAGTATCAAAAGGAAGAAAAGCAAGGAGGGAGAAGGTACCGAAAGGTCAGCGATGATATCAAAGCATATGAAAAGGGGAGGCAGAACACATCAAGTACAGCCAAGTAAATAGTTCACGAGAGCTAGCTCAGGGTCACGTTAAGTCCACTGCATCTCTACCAAATACCAAAAGTGCAACCAACATATTAAGGCCGAGTGTTTTAGACTTTATGCCCCATCTCCTTTTTCCACTACAAATACATACCAACAGTGGTGGGAGAAACAGCAGTTGTGACAGCAATTTAATTACTTAGAAGGATTACCTGTTAAACTAGTGTGCACAGTCAGAAGTGCTATCATTTGATTGGTTTTGTTCTTCTAGGAAAACACAGTAATTTCTTACAATTGAATGATGCCATCTGAAAACGTTTCAGTACAACTATAAGCTTAATAACTGGGATTTGAGGTTTGTGGGTCTAGTACGGCCAAATGTGTTAGAAAACATATTCCCTAAAGACATATTGCTTAAAGTCGGAATGCTTCACCCAATCTTTGATTTGATTATTGAACCCTGGATAAATTGTATCAGCAAGCAATAAAATGCCAAAGAAATGGGATGAAAACCTGAAAGAATGTTCAATAAATACTGAAGAACTCCTCCTGACACCAGGAACCAGGTCTTAAAGCATTGTGTTTTAGATTAACCCTTAGACCTTAATCTGGCCCTAGTACCCTCAGGAACTGTTCACGCAACTTTTAAGATAAACACACTGCTCATTAGTGCTTATTGGAGCAATTACTTTTTGTAAAGGTATCCTCCACAAATAAATTACCATTTACCCAAGATACCAAAGTGGTCATATGTATTATTTTCTTTATAAGAAAAATAACAAGACTTAATTTCCAAATTGAACTACTGATTACCTTTGCTGTGTACCTACCTATTGCTGGGACACTTGTTTAACACCTAATCTGTTTTTCAAAGGAAGCTGTCTTATAATTAAATTAGTATAAGCACGGTCCGACAGAATGAACTAATAAACATGACAAATACTAAAACCAAAATTTTTATTAAAAGCATACAGGAGCACAGTGAACTTAGTAAATTAAGGTACCTGTGAGAGGCTTCTTTTTGTTTTGCATTCCCAGTCCTGCTTCCCCCGACTGACTAGAGTAACGATTAACAAGGTACGATGAGAAAACACTACAAACTGTGAAGGAGAATATTGTTGGTTATCTCCAATTTTTGGCCAGGCAAACGCCATTAAACAGGGATTTATTATGCAGTTCTACACCAATTTATGCCTCCAGAGTCACTTCAATGTGCATAAAGCAAATCTAATATGGGTGTTTTGCATAACATAGTTGGAAAAGCTTTCTGTATTTGAATGTCTGCATTTTACAGTCAATAAGCTCAGTAACTACAGAAAGTGCAATTTATCAGAATTTTCAATATCATATTATTTAAAAGAAACGACTTGGCAGGGTAGAGGTTAGAGAACCATAATTATATAAGAATGGATCTACATTTCTATTTTAAAGTGACCTCAAGGAGCAAAAGCAAAGAGGTCTGAGCCTATGGAAAGCTGATTGTTCACGTTACATTTCTTGTTTTCTGAACATGCTGAAGCTGAGTGAAAGGCTCTGAATTCCCTTCTTCACTTGCCTCCACAAACAAAACTGGAAGGGACTTCCTTGCTGAGGCTGACTGCTAGTTAAACGATATCTTCGTATAGGAACATGTATAAAACTCAATGTGGCTTTTTTAGGCTCATACTTTTTTTCACTTCTAGGCTGCACCTTTGATGGCAGCACGCTACTTGGACCACTTTTCAGCAGACCTAATAATTTTCAAGAAAAAGACCTGTAACACCACGCTCATGTAGCCGAGTTTGCTGTAAAACTCAAGTAAGGTCATTCCAACACACCAGGTACCCCACTGAGCACACCCTTTTACTTTGCAAAGTACCCTCTATGAGACAAGTAACTACAGAACAGAAGAAAACAATGGCATGCCTTTACTTTGCCAGAAGTTAGGTCTTTATTTAGGCTTTGCCCATCTTTTTTTGCCAGTTTCAAAGCTATTTCATGTCTAGGTGTGCATGTCTACATTTGCCACAAAAAAAAAGGTTAGGTTGCAAAAATCAGTCCAGGCCCCCCAAAACCCACTTTGACTCTCCAAGAAGTCTATTTTCCTTGCTTTGCCTGACTAGTGGGTGGTATTCCCGCAAAGGTCTACCTTGCCTGCTTCCCTTATTTCACGTATGACCTGAAATGGCATTACACAGTTTTGCAAGGACAAATGCCCTTCACTGGTACTTGAATTCTCTTGTACCATCAGCCCGAGGAATGTGACATGCAAGCCTCTCCAGGAATAATGCACACAGAATATAGTGTTTCTTAAGATAATTCTTTATGGAAAAGTTTATCAGTATCCAGACCTTTTTACGTTTGGCCAGTTCTTAACATCTTCCAATTAACATGGGGAAAATTCGGTCTTGAAACTGAGGCTGATAGAACTTTCTTACTGGATGAAGTGACTAAAAGCAGCTTCAGTAAATAGCATACATTAACAACAATGTGTTTATACAGTTTAACAGTGGAACAAAAACAAAATAATGATGTTTTATATATCACCAACACTGGGGAGATATCACATAAGAGGTAAAGAAAGGACAGTGGCAATTGTGTGAGTGTTGAAAGGAACAAAAAAGGATGAATACCACTTCCCAGGAATTGATTCAGTGGTGTATGATGAATGAGGTGCTGCGCTGCAGTGGGCGAGGCTGACAGTCACACCTATCGAAAACAGCACTTCAGAACTTTGGGAAATTTAAACAGATACAAACAGAGAAAGAGAGATTGAGAGCAAACAAGAGAGAGCCAAAGTTTGGAGCAAAGACAGAGCTAGCCAAGGAAGACAACCCATGTTATTTCACAGACAAGGAATAAAAAGTACTATTTTAAAAGCAGGAGAAAATGACAAGGAGCAAATCCCAATGTTAAGAGGGGGAAAGGGGAAAAAGCAAACAGCTGAGAGTATACCCGGAGGGGCAGGTATACAGTAGCACAAGTAACAAAACAGAATTTGTACTTCACAGCGACCGGACAGATCAAGGGGTGACATTTTCTGAAGTGCATCTTCTCACCTCCAGTGTTCTGTTACACTACTTAAAAATTAATTAGCAGATTTATTCCCTATTACCAAGATAGCAGTTTCCTTTTTAACCTTCCTGAGGAAAATGATGAAGGTTTCATTCCTAGTGGCTTAGCTGAACTGCCCAGCACGGCAAGAATGGCAACACGCCAAAGGCAATGGCTTTAATTTTCTTGGAGTTTTGCATGATAGCTGAAATAGAGACTAAAATGCCACTGCTACACAGCTGATCTGTCATTATAGAGAAATAAGGGATTTTTTTTGGTCTTCATTTTTACACAGGTGAGATGTGCTACATAGAAAGCAAACTGATTCACCTGTGAGCCACAAGCAGTGGGAGGGTTAACCTTGGGCAAAGGTTGATTTTCTCATTCATTTACATTAGCAGACATTGAAGCCGTAGCTCACTAAAGTCTTTGAAACTGCCTGTGGCTTTACAATATAATTTATATAAAAAGACAGCAACTGAATTTGACCTGCACCCTACACGTAAACAGATCCAGATACGATCATGTAGAGTTTATTATATACGAAAGTGCATTCAGAAGTACTGAAATTGGCCTCTTCATGATTAATTGCAGGATAAAACTTCTTCCTCCAAATCGTGTAAACACTAGTACAGAAGTCAGTGCAGCCTCTGACAGCAAAGACTCAGCAGTAATATGTTCAAAAGCACAGTTCTGTTCTGCAAAAAATGACACTACAGTGGCAATCCCAGAGAATTTTAGTGCTCTGCTATAACATTTAACCCATCAGGGATTAATTTGGCAACTCAGCAGTCACCTGACCACAGCAGTAATTTGATAGCTGCAGTAAATTAGATTATTTTAATAAATGTATTAATGCACAAAACATAAAATTCAATCTTTAGAAAGATAAGAATATGCATAACTTAATGAAAAATAGTCCCATGCAGTATCAAAACTTGGAAAAAAGAAAAACTTGTTCATCTAGCACGCAGCTACGACACCCCCTCAGTCAACCTGAGTGCACAGTACGGTATCATTTTGTCCTTTATCATCTCTTGGATCTTGCTGAGAGATTTCAGTAGATCCACTGGAGGTAAGAGTTATCTAAGAATGAGGCCATGTGCCATTACTTCTTCCTGCACAGCCTGCCTTACAGTGTCCTGCCTTTCCCTGAAACACCTACATTGCTCCCTAAAGAAAGGAAAACTCCTCAAACCAAAGCAAACAGAAAGACTCCATGTTCCAAACCTGATTATTTTTAGAATCTGGAATTAGGTTGTGCATTGCTGATGGTTCCTTAGTAGGTAGGTCACTGGGAATTAAAAATAAAACTGCCACTAAACACTAGATTGATCCCATCAAGATCTGCATCACTTGTTGGAAACTTTTTGGGTATCAAAATTAAATCAATGGTCTATATCATAAACCAGAAATTCTTATTAATAAATAAAAGTATCGATCAGCTTTCTTCCTTCAGCTATCCTATGTAGTGAATAAACTTTTTGACTCAACTATCAGAACAAATCCAGACCTGTTACACCTTCAGACAGAAGGGACTATTCTCTGTCATGGGGATAGTTTGTTTTTATTCTGTTAGCAGATGCAAATATATCTTTCGAACTGACTTGGATTAAAAGATTCCTAAGCATTCTCTCTTGGGAAAATAATCCAAATCATCTCAATATCTTGTTTATTGAATTATTTTATTTTTTTACTTTCCCTACAATAGAATGGTAAACATTTAAACAAGTTACTCTGAAATATCACAGCACTGCTCATCTCAGTGAACTGTGACATGACTTCTAAAGTCAAGACACCAAAAGATATAAATGTTACCTTTTCATAGGGTTCACATTCTTGAACACTTTTTTTCCCCCCACGAACAGCCATCTGCATCTAATTAGAAGTGATGGTATCAGCTGGAGAACATACCTATGTCATGGGGTGAAAGGCGGAAAATGATCCATAAACAATCTCAAAACCTACATCCAAAGTTTCCTGGAATGCAGCAAAGACATTATACTCTACAATGGATGAATGTCAATTCTTTTTTCAAATAAGCATATTTTTTGGGGTGGGGGAGGGGAATAAGGATCCAGGAGACTGTATCAGGTTTCAAAAGTTGTTACTTTACAACACATCTTTAAAAACAGAATTATATTCCCCTTATTTGTTGACAGGGATGAAAAAATCTGGTTCTTTTAACAGGGGAATTAGTTGAATAAAGTACCAGAATGGATTAGAAAGCTATTCATGGCCATTTTTAAATAATATGCCTACAGGTATTATGTTGACAGACTCAGTGGAAAACCTTGAAAGAAACAGAGAATATAGAGAACCTATTTTTCATACAGCTATAAGAAATGTGAAGACAAAGTCCTCTTCTCAGCAACATCAACAAAAATTGGTCACTATTCCATCAAAGTCAATGGAATATAGAGAGATGCATTAAGTGGTACCAGAATCAGCTTAATAGTGTGTCATTGCAAATAAATACAGGGCTGTTAAGGTATGATGCTCTGAGCAGTTAAAATTGTTATCATTTTGGTTGGCCAGAAAAGAAAACAATAGAGCAACTTAGAAATACTTCACAGATGGCAAAATTTTATTTTCTTAGTTTTGATTTCGAATGGAACAAGATTTTTACACACATGCTTAAAATCAAGCAGAACTGATAAAGTCAACGCCAAATGCCAAGATTTCACTCAAAGGATCTATTTGCATAATTATGGGCACGATTATGGGACCTTTATGAATAATTAACGGAATGTGGCTCAAAGGAAAGAAGTAAAGGGAGTACGGCAGCATCCCTAGGGCTGCTTACTTTTCACACATTTAGATTTAAAACATTCCAGTGGGTTCCCAACATGAAATGATCATTTGTTTCCTCAAAATAGACACCTAGCACTAAAACCGTACAGTAAAATGCAGATCTTACCAGGCAAAGACAAAAACCTCATGATTTAAATGCTTCATAATAACGTTTACATACACACGCACACTTCCTTCCTTAAGCTGCCTTTTCCAAAGAGAAGGAAGGAATGAGGTTTCTGGGTGGCAGCAGTTGCTGTAGCAGGAGGGGCAGCAGGACTGCACTGAACCAAGCTGAGGGCTCCTGGCCCCTCCTGTGAAAACATCCAGTTCCTCCGTTCACACCCGGCTGTGGGATCCCTCGCTGCTGACAAACACCACGTGAAGAGCTCAATGGGATTAATAGGTGCCAAGGCCAGCTTCGTAAACAGGAAACTTGTCCTCTCTATACATTAAAAAACCTCAACATTTTGATATGAAACTAGCTTAGTTCTACCTGGATGGCACACTTACAACTTGGTTCTTTTTAACGTATCTAATTAATCTCCCATTGGACTGGGAGACATAACATTCTGCATTAAAATTAAGAAATGCTCTGTTTTCTGGGATGCAAATATGAGTACAGAGTTCTCCAGGTCAATAATATTTTAACATAACTAACTAAACCGGTAAAGAAATTATATTAAAGATAACCTATCTTTCAGTGACTCTCAGATATTTTAACCTATGTGCCTAGGAAGCAGAAAATATTCTTGAAATATAAATTAATGTGAATTAAATGTGTGTAATGAGAATTAAATGTCCGTATGTGTAAGCCTAAAATATGCATGTGAGATGCCAGCTCAGCTGCCTTTCTTCTGCTTTTCTCCCTATACTTGTATCATACAAAGCCGAAAATATGCATGTGAGATGCCAGCTCAGCTGCTTTTCTTCTGCTTTTCTCCCTATACTTGTATCATACAAGATGTAAATGGCTTTTAAACCCTGCTCCCACTGTGTACCTGAACGTGGCCAGATACCTGCCGTTCCTACTGCTGTCTGACATCTAACCAAACAGTGACGAAGCCCAGATAAGGATTCGCTGGTCAAAAACCTTCTAAGCACTACAGAGACTAATTCTGAGGTGGTTTTGTACTGACCAAAGAGGTTGCCAGGAGCTCTGATCCACCTGGTTCAGCAGCGTAGGCACTCTCCAACATCAGCAACGATTAAAAACATCCGGACTACTTAAAATAAATGAGAGTCACAAGATAGCTAAAATTACCAAATGCATACTGGCTCCCTGGGCCTCTGCAACTTCTCTCCTTTGAGGCTATACACAAGAACAAAGGCTGTTAGCTAAGGATGAGTCCCTATTTTTAGAGCCCATTTCTTGGAACACCTAACTTCCATGGTCTCCTCCTCTCCTGTTTGCAGCAGTGCAGACCACAATCCCGCTCCCCGCCATCACCACACATCCATGGTGGCCCAACACCTCTAAGGCCATCGCAGCAAATGCTTACACAAAAAAAGTGTTATTGGAAAAGTATTCTTAGCTACCATTAATTCTGCTCAGCAAGTGGAAACAGGTGAGAGAGCCAACTCTATCTGATCACCCAGCTCTTCTCGGACCACAAGCAAGTGTTCTGGGAACCACCAGTGGCCCACAGACCACAGCTTGGGAATCACTGTCCTAAATAACTCACAACCCTCTTATTATAGCACACCATGCTCCTTGTCTTTCTCAGGCTACTATTTTAGGGTTTTTTTCCTACCAGCACAGCATAACATGATGGAAGAAACTTACGGCTCGTATCTGCTTATCATGCCCACGCTTCTATCTGTCATTTGGGGACAACTATCTAGCAATCAACAAGATGATTAACTTGCTGAAAGTTTTACCCAAATGATTTCAGATTTGGTTTGGGGTTGGTTTTTTTTTGTTGGGTTTTTTTTTTGGTTTGGGTTTTTTTGTGGATTTATATCACTTCAGCTAGAGGGGGAATCTCACTCAGTCAATTCTGCAGTTCCATTAGAAGTCAAAGGGCTGGAAAGGTAAACTCCCTTCAGATGAACTGTAACTACAGCTAAGCATATCTCAAATTTAAGCTGCAGACGGCTTCCAAACTTTCCTGTAAAACTAGAATTGTATTTTTTTTTATACAAAACTTTATTTCACTTCAAAACTTCATACTAATGGTACATTAACATTTTGGGATCATATAATCAATGTCTTCATGGATAATTTATTATCCTTGCACCACTTCTGTGCTTTTTTCCATATTGCTCCTTGGGATTATAATTCAGTTTTGAAAGGTCTGAAGGCCCTACTCTCCTTGCATAAAGAAAAAGCAATGGAACGCTTTTGTTGAACTATAAATCAATCCTGACCTACCTCTTTTTATCATGGAAAATGAACTAAGGATAGTTTAACAGATTTTAAGGACACACTATTATCTTCTACAGTCCATGGGACATAAAGGATCCAACTAGAATTTTATCTTGTAACTTGGCTATTGAGAACATCACTCAAACTTCCCTGTCATTGAGCAGCTACCTAGTATTGACTGAGAAACAAAACAACAGCAAATTCACTAGACAATCTGTTCCAAAGGATAAACACACCTTGCTAAAACAATAAAAAGTATTTGGATTGTGATTGTGCACAGCTCAATAATAATCTGTACAGTTCAGAAAGTTATAGAGATTTATCTTTAATAGAATTTATCATGAAACCAAATATTGTATCATTAAGACATGACTGATGACCAGCCATTTGTTAGGCATATAATATTTTAATGCATCAATCAAGATATGAATCACACTGTTTCATATAGCACTTGGCATACACAGAGTATTACTAAAAAATCAATAAATATTTAATTCTGATTTCTTTTTTTCTTTTCTTCCCAATCTTACTTTGCTACAAAGAAAAGTATCTTAGTGGTCCTGAGGAGAAAACAAAACCAAACCCGTGTTCTACTATTCTTATTTCTGTCTGAGATGATGTATTTCTTACTTCTTATCAAACCACAACAGATGTCCACAGAATTAGACCATTTTAAGGCATGGCTATGTTGTACAACTGCTGTCTATACAGCTTTTACTGGCAAAAGCCAACCAGGGTGCTAAAAAAGGGAGCTGAGGGATGTGTTAAAAGGACTGAGGATAAAGGGTTTCCTATCTAATCTCCCCAGTACTAGTGTTTGGGAAGAAGCTTCCATTTCGAGAACAAGGGCATTGAGACATAACGTACTTCTAACACATTCAAATAGGAAACAATAAATTCCACTTTAAATAAACCCTCACAACATCATAATAAGTTATTTGGTTACATGTAGGAAACTATCTATCAGATCAGAAATCTCAAAAGAAGTGTAATTCTTCAATGGAGTAACAGTTTAAAAGAACCTCCAGAACTTAAAAGAATAAATCAACTATGGGTATACCTGCCTATTATTTTTACTTTTAAAGAAAAAATTGCCATATCTTAATTACGTATTGTTTGTATAGATTTTTCCTTTCTTATGAACGTGTCTTTATAAGGTAGAAATTAACCAAATGATGTGCGAATATGTGCATCTTAAAAGACTTACAATACAACTGTAATATATTCAGCACGGTAAACTGTCAGAGTAAGTAAGTAGGCAGGGGTTTGGTATTATAAAAGAACCTGTTTGTAGGCAGCATCAGTTCAAGATGCATGAACACCTTAATCATTAGGAGAACTACGAGTCAAAGTCTCAGTATCAGGCACTGAAAAGAAAAAAGCCAACACTTATAAGATTATATGAATATTTTAAAAGCATAGATATATTATGGCACTTTTAAACAAAATAACCAAGAGCTAGAAATCTACTCTCCTTTTTGTAATTTTGCATACTCCTGAGGACTGATGTTGGACTGTCTCACAGTCACAACAGTGTTGAAAACAACTGCTGTTGTAAAAGCTGAGGAGAAGGATAATGAAGTTGAAATTGAAGCATAACTTTTTTATCGCATTCACTGAGTAAAAATAAGTTTTGAATCTTTTTGCACAGTGGATTGATTGCTAGGGAGAGAATTACAGCAATGAAATGTTCAATGAGATGTTGTGTGTCTCTGCAGAGCACAGTTTTCTAGAGCTCTCTCAATAGAAGGATATCAAACAGAAGTAAAAACAAAGGGTGTAGCTTTGTTGGGTTCTCAGATCAGTATATGACTTGCCTCCAGTAAATTAGGAAGCATTCTGTGATTGATGGCTGCTGTTGGAAAACTTGTTTTAGTCTTTCTGAGAGTTTCAAAATCTATTTGATCTAAACATAACCAGGAATAGTATTCCAACGCAGTTTCTTTCATTTTAAACCCTCTAGCACTTTACAGGCAGCATCATTTATATGTTAAGTGTCCTATTTACATACTTGCACTCTCTAAATCAGTGGTCTCCGAATTGAGGTGCACGCACACTGGGGTCCAGGAAGAAAATACTAGAAATTCAGTAACACATGTATACAATTTATATTAATAATAAAAAAGATATATTGGGGGTGCATGCTGATACTTTTTTTACTGATAGGAATTTTTGGATAGGAGTGTTTGATCAAAAAAGCTTGTAGCCCACTGTTCTAAATTAATCAGTAAGAATTATTTATTGATAGGAGTGTTTGATCAAAAAAACTTGTAGCCCACTGTTCTAAATTAATCAGTATGAATTTGTCTTTTACAGTGGCTTCCCCGCCTTCCTTTTTTCATTTGCTGGACTCCAACCAGAAAAACATCAAGAATCAATGATGTCAAAGACTTAACTGTTGTCTTCGGCAATTTATGCACTCACCATTCTTATTGAGAAATACTGAACTCAGAGGATTTGCAGCAGGCAATTTCAAATGAAGAATTATGAAATGCTCATCAGAAGCACAAAAGAATGCATGGAGTTTTAACAATAACAGTTCCATGTCTAGTTCTTTGCGAAAATATTCCTGGTTTCTAGTTTTGTGTGGCATATTAATAACTGACATGGTTTTCATAATGCCATGTAGTGGTCCTTGACACAGAACTTTGCCGTAGAAATCCAGAACCTAGAAGGCAACGAAGAGGTGCAGAGAACAGAATTATCTGTCCCTATGCATATGCTTCTGTTGGTCCTCGGAGTTCTGGGGTTTTTTTGCTATAATGCCACAAAATATCAACTAAAAACTCCTATGGGATGCATGCTTCGGAGTTCTGGTTTTTTTTTGCTATAATGCCACAAAATATCAACTAAAAACTCCTATGGGATGCAAGAGCAAGAGCAGAACATCAGCAATGAGCCCATGACTCCCTAATTCCTTTCAGTCAGTCACTGAATTGACACTTGAACACAATTAGTGGAAAAAATTTTACTAAGTTGAGATTAAATAAACCAATCAAACTGCTTAAAAGCTTGGGTGCAAAGGATAGTGAGGGAAAGTTATGCTAAACAGCTAAAACAGTTTCTTCTTCAAAATTTTCACATTGCTGAACCTTTTGATCCTATGGAATTGTACTGATTTACTGATACATCACTGCAGCTTGACCAAGTCCAGAAGTCTTCTGACACTAAGGACCTTTCAGGACAGGATTCACTGTTGGCTCCCCGACTTTGAGTCGACTGCCATGTCTTGCTGGTGAACTGTGTGTCAAAAAAATTTTGACAGATAAACAAGTACCTCGACCCTGCAAATGCCCCATACCCCTTTTCTCAGAAACATTTACTTGCTTCCTGGAAATTCATTAATTTAGTACAACTATTTTTAAATTTAGAAATAATTAAGTCTCTCAAGTACTCAATCTCTGAATTGGACATTTCATTAAACTACGTTGTTTTCTAATCTACTCTTCGCAACATGAACACATTCTAGACCTTCTTCTCTGTAACTTGTCTCTGAAGACTGCAATCAGCAAACTCTCCAATTCTCTTAATAGCGCCTATTTGACTGGCAAATCTAATTTACCTAAAAATACTCTTTTCCTCAGTAAGTTCTCATACAACTTTTCTGTGGAAATATAATGGAGACATTTAAAAACCATGTCATGCTGTTTCTAATAAGCACAAGTTCTGCTAGTAACATCAGTAGGGATACAAATATTTGTATGTACAAGTTATAGTTTTGTACCTTCTATCATTTCCATACCACTAGGAGGCTTACAATGTCCAGCATGGCTCACAACCCAAACGGGATACTGCTGATTGAGTCCACGATACAAGGCCTGTATAAAGGTCCTGTAATAACCTGCCAGTCCAGGGTTACCTGCCAAAAAACAAAACATACAACCACAGTCAATATTAACCCTTCAACAGCAAGCAATCTGATTCAAAGCAAACTAAACAGCATTACACAGAAAACTGTTCATTTATTTTCTCTAGTAGCTTTCCAATTTTTAGTTTCCCAATTTCAGGGGCTATGCTCTTGAACTGGCTTAATTCCATTGATCAATGGCACCCATTTCACAGAATTACTTTGAAATTGCAGAAGCTGAAATTGAAGCCCAACACAAGAGAAAAATTTCCTTTCCCTTAAAGGTTAAACAGGTTCCTAATCTATTCCATCAAGTTACAGGTACATGAAAACTGGGCAACTACAAAGAAACCCCAGATCTTATAAAAATATCACGAAGACTACAGTGTGTATCACTCAATCTATATGTCCTGCAGAATATGTCAGTGTTACCACTTCAAAATAGGTAATTGGTATCCTGACAATACAAAGGTCTTTACTGATCCTAAAAGAGAGAAGAATTTTATTTTAAACTCGTCAGACTAAATTATTTTTTTCTGCTTGCAACTTCATATTCTCTCTGCCCTCTTCCCCGCTTGAGAGGGCAGAGAAGTCAGAGCTGTAATCAAATTAATACTTGTAGAAACGGTGTGTGGAGCTAAAAAGTAGGTTTATTCCACTTCTGCCTTTTCTGTAGTGGGTATTTTCACGTTATTATCTTTTACTTCAACCCTTTTGCTCTTTAACACACAGAAAAGTTCACTGCTCTCCCAAGAAGCATTCCCTCTGTCCCATGCTTCCAAACACAGCCTCCTCGCTGCAGTGCAGCAGGCACCCACAGCTACACCAGTAGGAGCTGATGGCTTCTCACACCAGTGATGACACCTGGGCAGAGACCAGGAGCCTCTAGGTAACATATTGCATGTATTTCATTCCCCACTTACATGTAAAAAGTGCCTCCACTAAGTTTTAAACCTTAATAAAATTCCTGATCTTAAAACAATATTACTTTTTACTGAAGTACAGAGATTTGGAAAAGAAGAAGAAGAAAAAAAAAGAGAACAGCATTAGTTATTTCATGTTTCTAAGCATCTCTTTATAAGCTTGAGATTAAAGGTTGTTTTTTTTTTTAAATAAAAAGTTGTTGTATATACAGACTCAAGAATGCATCATCAAATTTTTGCAAACTGATTTTCAGAAAAAAAATTTGAAATTCACAGGGGTCACACATCCATACAACTGCACCCCAGCTGCATGTTTCAACCCCTCAGACACCCCTGATCTCATTTTCATACATCAAAAATATATCATATAGAGGGCCCCAGAGACAATAAAATAAAATACAGCCATCATCTGTCAAGCTCCTTGGATTGATTTTGCATAGAGGAAACCTGTCTTTCAGCAAGGTTGAAGATGAAAGTAGCAGCAATCCAAAATAAAGTGTATCATTTGTAGTACAAATGGTCATTCTGAGATCAAGGAGTCACTAAGTTAATCTCAAACCCAGGCTTTTTTCTTTATGTTTTTCTGAATATCAGTTTCAATTAATTTTCTTCTTTAAAGCGCAAAACGAGGAAAGGGGGGGAATGGCAACAGCTGCCTCCCACATTTTGGTGCTCCTTCCCCTCACCAGCCAGGTGAACCAGGATTTGGCCATCAGCTGAAGAGCAGAAAGAACTGCTTATGAACGGTGAGGCTTTGTATCAAATACTACACAAAGCCTGAGGCACTCTAATACATTTTTGAGGGAAAGATTATTTTTATCACGTGTATTTTAGGCAGGTAGAAGAGAAGATTCATAAATGAAAAGGAACCCCCCTTTCCCCACTCTTCATAGGCACCTGCTCAAGGTAGAAGCCAATCTGAGGGGTCAGCTGTTAGAACTGCTACTGCTACTTTAAAAGGCCTTGAAGGGGCATGAATGAGAACCACTGGCACAAATCAAGGAAAATCAAGAAAGATTTTAACAGCAAATATTTCTATAGAGAAATCACCATGTGTAAAGCAGCTATAAATTTATTCTTTATTGATCTTTCAATTTTAACGGAGCTATTCCAGATTTGCACTGACTTAAGTAAATGCCGGTTAATATTAGTCCCTGTTCTTGAAAGCTCACATCTACAATATTCATAAGCAGAGAATGTTTATCTCCTAATGTAGCTCAAACTCACATCTCCGCAAATTCAGCCATTTTATATGTTTTTTCTTTAGTCACTATCTGTCAAAATACTTCGAGGGGAGCAAACAAAAAACCTCAACAGAAAAAGATTGTTTTCACACAACTGTTACAGTAACAGCTAATGGAAATAATAGGGGCTTAATATGCACAGCAGCCTGTGATCAACAATACTTTGAACTCATCTATTTTTGTTGAAATATTGTTCAATTAAACTATTTTATTTTACAGAAAAAAACCTGCCAGGTCCATCCCAAAGGCAGGCAGGCAATGCAGTGCTCATTTGTGTATTTTAAAGAATTTCCCAGTCCGTCAAACCAAAGCTGCCTCTGTTCTTTCACTCAGCAGCGAAGCGTCAAAACATGGAAACCATAAGCAAACGCGATGTTAACCTCCATGATTTGAAGGTTACTCCACTTTTTGGAATACCACATCAATCCTCAGACACCTCCGGGCACCTGACTCACTCATGGGTGCCAGCACATCTCAACCAAGCAGCACATCTTGAGCAGTTCTCTCAACTGCGCTTAATTTCCAGCAGTGTTTATGTTGTTGCAGAAAACTCTTAAACAATAGCTGTAAATGGTGACCAGAAAAGAAAAAGACACAAAACTATACAATATGCTGCATATTAGCTTCATTTGCAAAAGATTTCTAAGCATTTCATGGGAAGAATATGTGGACAATTTGCAGAGTGAATCAGAACACAATGGGCCCACTTTTTGGGGGATCCCAGTAAGTCTCAGTAACCAAAGGACTCCTATCACCTTCTCTGTTCCTCTCCATAACGCACAGCATTTCACCCAGTTATTCTACATTCAGCCCAAAGTCTTTCCATTTTTAATTTGAAGACGGGAATCCACCACCTTGTTTTCCGATCTGTTTCACCCACAGCTAAAGCAAAACAGTAGAGAACAACTGAATGTGCAGAGGTGGGACTTTGAGCTATATTAGGAGGTAAATATTCTCCACATATATATACTATAGATACAGGCATTCAAGAGCAGGCACTACTATTCGTTAATCACCCACATATTTAAAAACGTGTAACTTATTTATAAATGTGCATTCGCCTGCCTTTCACTTTCAAGCACTTTCTTGTTAATGTTTTTTCCATCAAATTAAAACTTTAAATACCAACCACTTCCATCTTACGATGAGAGCTAGCAGTGGAAAGAGAAGAATTTGTACAAACTACGTATCTGCCCCAGGATATCACTGAAAAAGAGTAAGTTTTATCCTGAAATACAAAGTCAAACTTGGCCTGTCTTAAAATGAAATACATATTTGAGATGCTACACTTCCTATTTTATTTTACAGAAAAAAACCTGCCAGGTCCATCCCAAAGGCAGGCAGGCAATGCAGTGCTCATTTGTGTATTTTAAAGAATTTCCCAGTCCGTCAAACCAAAGCTGCCCCTGTTCTTTCACTCAGCAGCGAAGCGTCAAAACATGGAAACCATAAGCAAACGCGATGTTAACCTCCATGATTTGAAGGTTACTCCACTTTTTGGAATACCACATCAATCCTCAGACACCTCCGGGCACCTGACTCACTCATGGGTGCCAGCACATCTCAACCAAGCAGCACATCTTGAGCAGTTCTCTCAACTGCGCTTAATTTCCAGCAGTGTTTATGTTGTTGCAGAAAACTCTTAAACAATAGCTGTAAATGGTGACCAGAAAAGAAAAAGACACAAAACTATACAATATGCTGCATATTAGCTTCATTTGCAAAAGATTTCTAAGCATTTCATGGGAAGAATATGTGGACAATTTGCAGAGTGAATCAGAACACAATGGGCCCACTTTTTGGGGGATCCCAGTAAGTCTCAGTAACCAAAGGACTCCTATCACCTTCTCTGTTCCTCTCCATAACGCACAGCATTTCACCCAGTTATTCTACATTCAGCCCAAAGTCTTTCCATTTTTAATTTGAAGACGGGAATCCACCACCTTGTTTTCCGATCTGTTTCACCCACAGCTAAAGCAAAACAGTAGAGAACAACTGAATGTGCAGAGGTGGGACTTTGAGCTATATTAGGAGGTAAATATTCTCCACATATATATACTATAGATACAGGCATTCAAGAGCAGGCACTACTATTCGTTAATCACCCACATATTTAAAAACGTGTAACTTATTTATAAATGTGCATTCGCCTGCCTTTCACTTTCAAGCACTTTCTTGTTAATGTTTTTTCCATCAAATTAAAACTTTAAATACCAACCACTTCCATCTTACGATGAGAGCTAGCAGTGGAAAGAGAAGAATTTGTACAAACTACGTATCTGCCCCAGGATATCACTGAAAAAGAGTAAGTTTTATCCTGAAATACAAAGTCAAACTTGGCCTGTCTTAAAATGAAATACATATTTGAGATGCTACACTTCCAAAAAAGAAGTTACCCAGACCCAGAAAGTTTAAACTCAGATAAAATATGCCATCAATGCAATTCAATCAAATTGCTTAATTATGAATGCAAAACAACAAACATACAAAGCTCATTAAAAAGCCACAGCCCATAGCTACTCCCCACGAGCAATGACAGCTTTTGTGGCTTACAAATTGTCAAGCATTTTGAATTCTTCTGCCACAGAAAATATTAATGGAAACCGTAATTAGAGAGCACTAGCATTAGATAACCCTGTGCAAAAATAATTCCCAGACTTACTGAGGAGTGTACAATGTAAACCACAACAGAACAATGTTTTAGGTTAGAAACAAAGATATACACCAGAACATATAGGAAAAGCCTTCTGGCCAGAAAGGGGTAGGTCAAAAATATAAACAGCTTATTCAAACGAAATTGAGACTAAAACATAAAATGAAAATAATTCTTAGCAGTTCTGGAAGGGATATCTTAAACTGAAAAGGATTTATTTAAGCACTCCATAGTAAATGCCAGGAGTGGTGGGGAGTGAAGAAGAAATTTATGTGCAGCTAAATCATCCCAAACAGCGATGAGGTTTCTTGCACCTTGTTTTGAAACAAGCTTTTGGGTTCTGTGCACTGTCCTGTGAGACCTTCCCCGGCGTTTCCAGTCGTGTCTCCAGAAGTTTGACCATCTGCGGGAGCAGGAGCTGGCATTCAGCTTCATGCACTTCTCTAGCAGTTGCTTTCTGTCTGCTCTGGGACCTCAGCAGGACCATAAAGAATAAAGGCAGCTACATGAATAGAAGAAGGGAAATACACAGCCAACAGCGGGTTTACAGAGAACTTTGAGGAACTGGAAAATATGCCAGCAATTACCATGAGTTTAATTTTAGAAATAATCCACAGTTTCAGAATTAAGGATGTATGCCACAGTATTTACATGATAATATCCTGCAACAAAACCAAATGCAGACTGTTGCTTTTTTCTTAAAAAAAAAAAAAGAGCAGCCATAAATCAAATTTGAAATCCAGGGGCGCACAGCAGGACCACACAAAAATCATTTTTGTGGCAATGATTCTCACTGCCTCTTCACAGAGCTGCCAAAGGTCCCAGCTCCAGCTCGAGGAGCCTAAATGACAAGTTCCTCGCTCAGGGAAACTTAATCTGCCTTTGGCGCCTGACCAGCCACCATGGAAGAAGATGCAACTCCCCTATGTTAATGAATGGAAAGCAGCCCACGCAGATGTCATAAGGATTTAAATGGAGCATGTAAAAAAACACAATGATGTTCTCACACTTGGGAGAAAACTGCAGAATGATCAGGCCTTAAAAGGAAACACACAGGTTTCTCTGACACGCGGGGTCAAGGGATTTCAAACAAAACATGTCACATCATATTTGAACTATCATCATAAAGCCACGTCAATTAAGCTTTCACCTGTTTGCACGTCCAGGGGACTGGCATTCTTCGTGCTGTATTGCATTTATAGGCCGTGCACCAGGGGAGCAGCATCAGCCAAAGAGCAAACAATTACAAGGACGTTATGCAGAAACACATGTGAAAACTCTGTTTGATCCTCTCTGACTCTGGAATCATGAATTTGGCTGGAAAGCACCTTAATATATTTGCTTGGGTTGTGAAAATAGGGAATCTCAGAAGGATTCAGCCAGGTGCCTGTAACACAGCTTATTAGAGAGGTTTTTCAAGAACATTTCACATTTTTTCCTGATATATATACATACACACACACACAGTTTTTAGCTTGATACAGCTATAAATGTACATAATCCTTATACGTAGGATTTTATACTACACATTCCTTATATGCATTTTGCAGAGCAAATAAGCTTGCCTGCTGCTCTCTAACTGCCCCACCTTTAGGACAAATGTGGATTCATTTACCTCTGAAGAAATCCCATGGACAGCCTGATAAACCTGAATTAACCTAACGCAGATGCTTTTTTGCCCAAGTGACAATTGTGCCTGAAGCTTGTGAATAAAAATTCCCAGCTAGAAATTATGCCAGTACATGCCTGTTTTCTCATATGAATGATTAACTGCATTTATCCGGGAACATAAGATACAAAGTCTGAAATTCTGATTTTGCTCACTGCAAACCTACTGGACTTTGTGATTAAGTGATATTGCAAGGGTTATAAAGTCCACAGATGGATTTCAATAGTTACCTCTAACGTCTGAGCCAGGTAAAATAGGTAAATAAATACAAAAAAGCCTTGACTTCATTATTTTTTTTAGTATGCCTCTGAAATAATGGTTCTTGGAAGGGAGTTAAGATCGAGATACAGAACTGAAAAAATGGAGTTCAAAATGGAATAGTGACTTTTTCACTACATTTTTTACATGTAGAAACTAGAATTTTCTAGTGCTTACAGTTAAATAATTTTTGTTCCATTTTCTCTACAGCAAATGAAAAATTAACACATCTAATTGGGTTTCCTGGTACACATGTACACATACAGACCCTCCCAAGCATCTGCTTATGCAGATGAAGACAGATTTAACTACTTTTAACACCCCAGATGCAGTTAGTCTCTCTGATCCAATCTGTACTACAACCGATGCTGGCAGAGAGGCTGCAGTGAGTTCTGCGCTGGGTCGAGAATTCCCAGCAGGAATTTTTCAGGCAGCTTCAAGGACTGAAGCAAAATTGGAGCAGCAGAAAACAAACCTCCTTCTAAAAGAACAGGGGAGAACAAAAGGAAGTGTGCAGAAGAGGAACATGAGACTTGGTGTCAAATGGGTTCACAAGAAAGCCTATGAAACACATCTGAATAACAACAACCCTGATGAGACGACACCAGCAGGAAAAAGACAAAGACAAGAAAAATAAACAATTCAAATCCAAGATAACCACAAATTATTTGTTTCGTGCAGATAAACAGCTTGGCAGATTTGATCACTTTTTAATAATATGCAAGGAAGAAGCAAACAATACATTCAAAAGGCATCAGAAAGTACATTTTCAAATCTGTATTACAGATCTCTCTATGCTCTACCATTGGTCAGAGCTATGGAAAAGAAAAGCCTAGGTTTGGGGCTTTGGGGTTATTAGGTTTTGGGGTTTGTTTTTGGTTTTTAAGATAGTTTTTAGAATAAAATGACAGGAAAAATAGCAACAGGGATCGTGAAGACAGCTAATTTCAGAAAAAAGACTGAATGTGTGTTTCTGCAATTTTTAGGTATCAAGACTGTCATGGGAATGCAATATTTGAAACAGAGTCTAAGATGATTTTGCAAATGAATTTTGCATTTGCATTTGTTATCAGTCTTCAGAAATGCAAGACAAAACAACAAACTGCTCTGCATATGAATAAACCAAGATTTACCAATCCACAACCTTAAGAAAAAATTCTTTGCAGTGACACGACTGTATCTCCAGTCGAGGCAAAATTCCTCGTCGTCACGATATTAGTCCTGGTCCTGAGTAGCTGCCCCATGAAGACTTCAACCCAAACACTTCATTCTGGCAAACGCTTTCCTCATTCATAAACACAAATCACTTCAGAAACAGAAATGTTTAGCCATTTAAGACCTATTGTAAAGAGGCTCGGCCTCTTAAGGCGGTGATAGCAGCCTTATAAAAGATGTAGGACTTAAAGTTGGAAGGCAGTACATAAGTATGTATTACTACATAACTGTTTATTCTTATGGGAGTTTTTAAATCCATCAAGAATAACCAAGGATTGTTGTAAAAAATGGAAATCAGGACAATGATCAAAATCTTCCATCATGCCTGTAACAGAAAAACAAGAGCAAGAGCTATGACTTAGTGAATTTTTGGCTCTACTGTTTTCCATACCTATGCAACGTAATGGGTCAAACTTATTTCTAATAATCTTCAATCATCCATAGGAGTTACTATCAGGATAGAAATGAGGCGATGTGTTAAGTAGATTCTGAAAGGAGATATTTATTTTTTATTATTTTCAGAGATAACTACATCAAAATATTTAACATCAAGGCAAATGTACATCAGCTCAGGTACTTCTGGCAGCGGCTGCCGAAAATAAGTACATTATACATCAGTGCTGTAGCTTTAAACATTTTAATTGCATTATTTGGACACGATGCACATGAAACCACAGATCCTTCATAGGTAGGTCCTTCAATAGGTAATTTCTTCTTCCTTTCCCCCTCAGACATCATACGAAAAGAAACAGATCCTTTTTTAAGTGGTCAAACCGAGCAAAATACCCTAGAACACAACTTTTCCATAACTCTGGCCAACTCAAGCCTTTGCGTGCTGCAGGAGAGGGACCACTTCCTCTCCCGATTGCGCTGCAGGCAGCCGGGCAGGAAGGATCCGTGCTGAAAACAACCCCTCATTAGCGGGGAGAGGACACCAAGAGGAGGCTGTGGATTGAGAAATTTCAGTAAGTCACTTCAGTAAGTCACATCTGCCACCCAGATTTAGCGGAGGGAAATGCTGTCAAGCACAGTTGGATGTTCAACCATCCTGTCATTGCTTTGCCTCCTCAAACTTAACAAGCTCGTATGTGCCAAGCCCCCATCAGAGGTACTTCTGGAGCACTGGGAAATTCAACAAAAGTGGCATATTTCAAGCCTAGATCTGACATACAGGCTGCTCTTTGCATGAGGAAGTTTTTATTTTTAATGATTTATTTTTTTTCTTTTCTAAAGACAATGGAAGCTGGTGGGCTGACCCAGTAAACAAAGCACAACAACTGTCAGCATATTTTAAAATATTAGTCACAAACAAGTAGTCCATTAGCAGCAAAAATAATGGAGTGCAGTGTCCTAAGAACTGAGTTTTCTAATATCTAATAGGGGATAGAACACACTCACACCTTTCCTTCAGGAGGTGCTCTACCAGCATGTGTCTTCTATCCAGACTTTTTTTTTTTCCCAAACAATTTTAAGTCCACTACATCTCAGAAAGATGTGGGGAAAATTAACTGATGTATTCAAAATTTTATTGGGGTTAAAAGTAGAAATCAGATAGGTAGGTACAAAGCAGTGTTATCCCCCAAGAATAACTATCTCAAGTGGTCAAACCATTTAGCTCAGTGACATAAAGGGGAGAGCCCTCAAAGAACGGTGATATGAGTCAACCACGAGCACACCCCATTGACAAGTCCTCAAGCACTTGACTTCGATTTCACTATTCCCATTTAATGAGAAATAATAAACACACCAAATAATCTATGCATGAAAATTAACTGTAAGATGGAGACTGGGAGAGAAAAGTCCTTTCCACTGTAAAAGAAGATCAGGTTTGTGACCACCTGAGGAACCTGAACATAGAGAATTCTATGGGACCTGACAAGATGCACCCCACAGTCCTGAGGAAATTACTGGCTGATGTAGTTGCCAAACCACTCTCTATGATATTTGAAAAGTTACAGCAGTCAGGTGAAGTCCCCAGTGACTGGAAAAAGGGAAACAGAGCACACATTTCATAGAAGTGTAGAAAGGAGGATCCCAGGATCTACTGACCTGTCAGCCTCACTTCTGTGCCTGGGAAGATCATGGAACAGGTCCTCCTAGAAGCTGTGCTAAGGCACATGGAGTACAGGGAAGTGATTCGAGACAACCAGCATAGCTTTGCCAAGGGCAAGTCCTGCCTGACTAACCTAGTGGCCTTCTATGAACTATGGATGTCATCTACCTAGACTTCTGTAAGGCCTTAGACATGGTCCCTCACGATATCCTTCTCTCTAAATTGGAGAGAGAGAGATTTGATGGGTTGATTGTTCATTGGATGAGGGAGGAATTGGTTGGATGGACACACCCAGAGGGTAGCGGTCAATTTTTTTATTCAGAAAAAAGAATAAGTTTCAAAGCAATCTAAAATACAAATTTTCTGTGTCAAAATCTGAGAACTTAGGGTCAAATGCCTTAGACATGGTCCCCCACGATATCCTTCTCTCTAAATTGGAGAGAGAGATTTGATGGGTTGATTGTTCATTGGATGAGGGAGGAATTGGTTGGATGGACACACCGAGAGGGCAGTGGTCAATTTTTTTCTTCAGAAAAAAGAATAAATTTCAAAGCAATCTAAAATACAAATTTTCCGTGTCAAAATCTGAGAACTTAGGGTCAAATGCATTGGATGAGGGAGGAATTGGTTGGATGGACACACCGAGAGGGCAGTGGTCAATTTTTTTCTTCAGAAAAAAGAATAAATTTCAAAGCAATCTAAAATACAAATTTTCCGTGTCAAAATCTGAGAACTTAGGGTCAAATGCAAAGAGTTGGCAGCTTCATCTGGAGCTGCACTGTAAACAAAAGAAGAAGCCACTAGAGAGAGGCATTCTCAGTGAATCACTACCACCTGGTGTGACTGGTGGGGTACCATCTCCTTCCAGAGTAGTCTCAAGACCGAGCGTGTGAACCCACATATATGTGCTACATGTTGTGGACTGACACCATAATTTAACAACAGAAAGTTCTGCAGCAAGCCCAGCTGAAGGAACTCCCACCTTCTCCCCTGACTTGTCATTCCCACCCCCCTACCGTGGCTCACCAGCCCCTGAATTACACTGGCACAACTCTATGGGGCCATGCTGTGAACCCAAACAGGGAACCGTTCCAACTTTAAAAAGACCCTAGAAATAAATGTATGTATTTATTTAATTCACAGCATGATCTCTCAAACTATTGTTCTGGCATAACCGAGGGGTGGAGTGGCACAGTGTGGTGGGAACAGGAATACCTTATGCCAGTATTGTTGACAAACATTTTGGATTGTGAAATAATGGCCTTAGGAAATTTTCTAAGTGCTCCAATCACTAAGAGTTCAGCGCCTGGTGGGTCTTAATATACACTCTACAAACCATTTCTAACTTCCACACTACCTTAGATCCAGCAACATCTGTTTTATACCTCACTTGATTGTTTTAAAAGCTACCTGAAGGCAGGAGCTCTATGAACATCCCGGTCCTGTCCACCACCAGTCTCCTTACAGGCTGACCAAATCCAAACTGAGGTTCAATGAGGGTCTTACCTGCTAATAAAGCAGGGAATGGCAGAGACTTTCCAGGAAGACTCTGATTACGTGATGTTGATCACGTAAAGTCATAATATAGACAGATGGGATACAGGGAAAGAGGCTCCTGAAAATTTTAGGAACATCAGCTAGCTTTCCCAGAGCAAGTCTGAAGAGCAGCCCAGAAGGCAAGTAACACATTCAAAGCATCAAGTGGTTGCCTCAAGCCCTCTGCTGCAGTAGTGCAGAAGGCATGACAGAAAAGCACAGCGTTTCTCTTCCTCTCTCTGTGAAAGGGCTGCAGCTTCACTGCCATTCTCTCCCAGCTATCTTGCAATCAGGCATGATGTTCTACACTCAATACTCTGCTCAAGTATGTCATCTTCAGGACTAATTTTAATTTCATGCACTGCAAATACCACAGAAAAGATGAAGGCGCTGCTAAGCTAATATGTAAAAGAGGAACTTTTCTTAAATAAATAGTGAGTGAGCATCTCTGTACACACAGAGAGGGGATCCTGCTCAGCTGTTTGGATGTAAACATGTACCTCAGGACAGAATTTCAGATGCAGAGTTAAGACTTCTTTTGGTTCCTGCCTTGTCAAGACAGTCAAGAGTCCAATCAAACAAGATTCTTAAGTTGATTCCCTGGACTAAGTGTGTTAAATAACAACATCTTCATTTTTTAACACCTAAACTTCCCTTCTTCTCTGGTCTGTTGCTTCAGCCAAGGATGGATGATAGCAACACCGCCCTACTTGGAAGGTACACTCAAAATAAGCAAAGGTAATAGAACCTTACCTCTACACCAGTAGACCTAAGTGAAGACAAATACATAAAGCACAGTGTTAATATGATGGAAAATATACATCCACACAGGAAACAGCTTTTCAGCCTGACCATTAGGCCACCAAAACTATGTGCTACAGGATTAAGAAAAATAAAATGCAAGTTAGCGTGTAAACAGGAGTCTATGTAGCTTATTTCAACATTAGCACCAGCGCAGTTACACTCTGTGACTTCCACCTAAAAATTCTCATTGCATCTAAAAGAACTACTTAATTCAAATGACCAAAATCCAAAGTTAAATAAATGATTCCTTTAATAAAAACTTGAAGTGCTTAAACACGATATTTTCCTTAATGTCCTTTAAATATTTACTGTTGTACATCAGAAGATGGTATATGTCCTGGCACAAGAAATTCACACAATTGGTAGAAGCGGAGCTGCCCATGGAGTTGGTCAATGATTTAAACATTCCAGGAGAGGAAGTATTTGTTGTCTCACTCTATCAGCTGTGCTTTCCATTGTTCATTTATTTACTCAGCGTTAGCGGATTGTAACTGAATGCTACTTTAGAGACTTGGGTGATGGATTATATAAATTTTGCAAATGTGTAGGAAGAAGATTTGTTTGGTGGTTTAGTACACAATTTGTGAGGATGACTGGCCATCTACTGAAAAGCAACCCAGAGGAAAGGCTGGAAACAGAAGCCATAGCACTCCCATCCTTATATTCTCTGCTCTAACTGGACTTCCTTTATTTTACTCCTCCTAACGCAAGTAAAAATATTTTTATGAACCTCAGCAGCCAACACAACTGATTAATGACTGTCACTTCAATGGTCTTATAAAACTTCTAGGTTTTTTGTCATACACATACAGCAGAGAAACAGTCAGTGCTTACCTGTGCATTCATAGCCTGCTAGTATGAGGTACAGGTGGCTATTCCAGCAATAAGCTTTCCAAAAACCACTATATTTTTTTCTAATCTTTAAAACAGCTCCCTCTTCTGGCATACTCTTTCTATACTATATTTAAGTACCATACTTCATTCTCTACCAGTTTTTACATCTGTTTGGTTCCTAACACTGAACAAACCCAATTTCATTGTTAAAGCACTTACTACACAGCATAGCTGTGATGCAAAGAGAGGGCACCTTAAATTAGAACTCTTGAATGAGTGGCTAATTCTAACCAAGTCTTTATCTAAGATTATCCATACACTTATCTTTACTACCTTTTGAAAGTATCCCAGAGTCAATCCAAACCAGGATCCACGCCTGAAAAAGGAGCCTGGATGCCCAGTCCCTGGGTCACATTTGCAGGATCACTGAAGTTGGATGAGATCACCTGAGATCTCCTAGCCCAGCTCCTGTTCATGCAGGGTCAGCTACAGTAGGTTGCCCAGGTCTGCACCCAGTCAAGTGTTGATTATCTCCACAGCTGGAGACTCAGGGCAACCCAGCCACTCAGTAGGCAGAAATGCTCATGGCAGTACCCTCCTCTAGCTACTGATTACAAAGTACCTGGGAATTTATGTTCCTTACTTTAGCATCTTAATTAGGTGTTTAATATTAGGCTGGATGAAACTGGGCCTTAGAGCCCCTTCCTGAACTAGATGACACAGACCCAGCAAAAAACACACACCCCCCCACCCAAAAACCCAACCACAAACAAACAAAAAACCAAACCACAGGAGAGCTCTCATAACCAGACTGACAGTGACAAAACCGCTGGGGTAAAGGATGAGGTGAGGCTGGACAGACATTTTTTCCTACTGCTGATGCTCTAGCACTATTTTGTCAAAAAAACAACCAAACCACAAAACCAGAAAAGAGCAGCTTTTGCTGTCTAATGCAATCAGGTAGAAGAGGTTCTCGACTTACTTCATAGAATTGTTGCTGGAGCTCATTCAGTGACTGTGAACACAGAGCATGACCCAAAACCCAGAAGTCCCCTTGCCCAGGAGGTAAAAAGTCATCTTTCCTCTTCACCCATCTCTCCACTGCCAACAGCATTCCACTTTCCTCCAGTTGGATTTCAAAGGCAAACAGTGAATGTCACTGTGCCCTGGGGGAGGAGACACCAGGTGCTGACTTAAAAAGTAGTGTCTCAGAAGATGGAAGCATCTTCCTTGATTAACTCTGTGATCTCTACTCCAAAATCAGATTTTGCTTCACATAAACAGTTCTGATCTATCTTCTTTTTATTGATTTGACCACACATTAAGTACCAAGATTCACAAACAGGATTCTGGATTACATTCTGGCCAAGGCTGCCAGAAGCTACATACTGCAACCTAATCTGCTGATACTAGATCCAGTGCAGTTCCTGTAGATGAATGGTTGTAACACAGATTATATACCAACAAGCACATTTAATCACATATATTTTGTATCAAAGCACATTCTAAAACCAAATTGAAGGGAACTGGAGTAAATATTTTACAGAGTTTGTAAGGTGAGGTAGTAGGTTCTTTCATTATTAAGCAAACCCCTTGGTCTCAGGGGTGACAGTAGACCTCTGAAGAACTATTCACTGCAGTGACTGCTAAGCAGAGGGAATGCTTAACAAATTAAAAAAAAAAAAAAGCTGATTTAATGAGAGCCAAAAAACCAAAATACAAAGGAAGTAAGCTTCAGGGCTATACAATTAGTTTTAATGTAAAGTATTATTATATAGTGACTTTTCTTATGCAAATGTTGAGGGTGATGACTGTTTAATATCAAAACAGCAGGTGAAGACAAAGCCAGATAATTTATTGAAAGCTTTTCAGAGTCCCTACGTTACAATCAAAAATAGAACTTCAAAGACTTTAAAGCTAACGGGAAGTCTCACTTCAAGGGAGAACACATTAAAGGCTTGTCATAATCCAGGCAAATCGTTTGCACTATTTTCACTGCTGAAAAATAGTTAACTAGTCTTCAGGTGACAACAGTCCTGTTGCTGTAAGTACATGTAACTACTCCTAGGAGAAGATCAGAATCCAAGCCCTCACTTTCTGTTGTGCAAAAAACCATACGCAACTCTTGACTCAGAGGATTAGCTCAAGAGATTAAATTTTTATACTTTACAAAAAGCATTTGGGTAAGTCCTCATAGGCCTTAAACACCACCAAGTCACTGCATGAGTTGGTAAAGCAATAAGATGATCCAGTAACCCAGCAGTGATCCAACTGCAAGGAGGCAGATGAAGAAACTTGGCAAGCATCGGGAGTACTCCGCATGCACGACAGAGAACTGAATTCTGAAATTACTTCTGTATATTAATGACTGAAACTTGTGTTGCATGCTTTACCACAAAAAATATTATTTACATTACACATTATCAAGCATGAACTAAACTTCCCAAGTACAAGATCGCAAGTAACAAAATTGCCCAGTTTACAGTAATGGTAACAAAAATTAGGAAGCCTGGAGTTAAGGTATTGCAACGCACTCCTGCAAAGAAATGCAAGAAAAACTTGATGAACAGCAAAACTTCATGAGCTAAAGAGCACAGTAGTTTTAAACTTTGTACTGTATTTATTTACAAAGTTAAATGTTGCATAAATACGCAGACACAAATAGACAGATACTCTTAAAACAGTAAAAAAAATAAAAACATTCCATTACACTTTGTGGATCCTGGTTTTCAATGAACCCAAGCAATGTTAAATATTGCTGTAGTAGATTTTATACTTCACTGCTAATTTTACACTAAACAAACACTGCAAAAAAGCAAAATAGACCTTTATGACACAAGAGGAGAAATACCCAATTCCTGTCCTTTCCATAAGGCCGACATTTCCAGAAAACCATGGACCTGATCCTTTCAGAGTACACATTTAATTTTACTCTCATGAGTAAATCTCATCAATTTTAATAGAAAAGAATTGCTATTAAGAAAGGCATATGCATATGTATCTGCATTTATTCTGGACTAAGGAAAAATGGGACCATTTACACAGTAATTACTTCAGTAAACACATTATTACTCCTATAAAGAAGTTTTGCTTACCCAAGGAACAAATGTTACAGAAGAAAAAAGTGTACTGCCATTAATAAACGTATTAGCTTGTTGCAGTTAAGTGAGACTGAACTCTGCTGCACATTCTGTATCCCAACTGCTTCAAGCACAGTGAGCTATCAGTCCTCAGGAGGCAGGATCCTGCCTCATTTAAAGTCAATGGGAATTTTGCCATTGGTTGCAGAGTAGAAGAATGTTTTGGACTCAGCTTCCTCACACTTCCCCCCCCCCTTTTTTTTTTTTAAAAAAAAAAAGTCAGACCAGAGAGAAATCCTCCCCATTATGAAGAAATTTAATTTTAAAATACCCCAAAAGAATGTAAGTATATAGGATTTATTCTCAAATCTCTTAAAACAATTAGATTCCAGCAGAAGCTAAGAATTTTATCGGCTTTCTCTCCTGTATGCACCCCCAACCCCATTTTGTTTGATTACGTATAAACAAAAGCATATGCATGAATTTCACTAAGACTGGAAAAGTATGTAGTGGGGCAGTTTAATGCACAGAACAATGGATCATGTGCAGAAGGGACTAATCACGTTCAGTTTCCATCACTGAACACTTGGCTCTGCATCCTGTCCTCTTCCACTGAGAGTTGCCCTTGTCTGGGTATTTCTCTCCTTGACCTGTCCCAAACCTGTATCCTTTTCCCCTTCTGTTTCATTCCATAAAGAATCTCAGCTAGGGATACATGCCTTTCAAGTGTGAAAATTGCTGGACTCCAGAAGGGCTCTGTGTTTCATACTCGGGAAGTTACCAAAGCATGAGGGGAATGCTATCTAATCCTAATTGTTTAGGTAAACGAACGTGTTGCCAGATGACCCAAACGTCCGGATCTCTCCCAAGGCTGTGTTTTTTGTGTTGGCAGATAGAATTTCCCTTGAAGGCTAAAAATGAGGCATATACCAGTAGGAAAAAAACCATTTGATTTATGAGAAGCAAAACTGCATTATGTTATGCCAGGTCCTAGTCAGCTCCCTGCCAGCTACAGCACTGGATTCACTACTGCATTTGGGTATCTAAAATGAAAATAGCATTATTGTGGTGGTTGTGATTTTTAATTGTTTTCTCAGTGAGAGAACTTCCTGTTTGTTACCAAGGTAATTCTGAAATAAGAGCAAAACCATAAATCAGCTGCTTGCAAAAGCTTGCAGACCATGACAGAAACATTCTGAATATTTCACTGATGTCTATTTTTGGATACCTATCTAGCTAATGTAAGATGTTATTAAGGAGTCTTCACAGAACTGTGCTGCAGGAAATAAGCTCCATGTAGCCCCGCCACTGCATTTTCTTGCATGAAAAGTTTCCTGTGATGAATACAGAGTCCAGAAAGTCTATGCAACTCGGTATATTTTGAGCAGAATAATGTACCTGTCTTGCAGAATTACCTTGTCTTAGATGTCAATGTTTGACTTCCATGCTCTTCCCCTCCAAATCTTTCTACTGATATGTTAGCTTTACAGATTTACTCTACTTGCAGGCTCTACTACCAACCCAAACACAAGGGTGTCACACAACCCCAAGACAGGTGAAAGCTTCAGCACTTGGGTGAAAAAGAAACCCATTGCTGTTTATTTAAGCCTTCCATAGAAATGCCTGAACTGGAAGAAAGCAGCAATTGAAAAGCATCAAATCAGGCTCATATCTCCAGAAAACTGTCTTACAATTTTAGTAAAACACTGTCTGTATGGATCCAAGAGATACATTATACAGTATCTGGCTTTAAAACTGTTCCCACGAAAGAGTAGCAAGATGTAATCATAGGAGGCTTATTTCTTCTTTTCAGTTAAGGGAAGAATTTAAACCTCACTGTCACTGGGTTAGAAGTTAAACTATTATTCAACTCCAGGAGGCAAGGGCATAAAATCATTGTGCCCAAACAAAGTAACATAAAATATTCCATGGGGGTTCTAAAACTGTGCTGTCTTTCACCACTAAGGAGGGACCAGCCCATACAGTGGCACATAAACAGCGACAGACTACACTCTAACAGAAACAGCAAATCAAAGATGTAGATAATCAGAAGAGACATTATTTGCATCACTAATTTTGAGGAAGTAACAAAGTACTCAAAACATTCAAATAAACTATAGGAAGTATTAGAAACCTGCAAACTCTAAGGCAGTATCTGTGCTTGAACGGGCTCAAGTTCTGCTTTTGCTAATGGCAGAACTCCTACAGTTCATTGGCAGACGTCAAAGAATTCAGAACTTCATTAATTTTAACATATTCTAAATGAAAGTTTAAAGCTTTCATTTTAAGATGACTAGATTTAAATATAACTCAGAACTATACGATTCTCGTTGAGTTGAAGAGGCTTATCATAAAAATTCATGTGCAAAAATCTAAGTTAAAGAACATTTACTATTAAAAAAAAAACTTTAAAAAACTCCTTTATCCAGAATTTTCCCTTGAATATCGTAACTCTCATCTTTCAGTTGGCACACAGCTGACATTGCAGTACCACTTGAATGTGCAAGAAATAAATGGAAAGAGAGCAATGGGAAAAAAGCCCCAAACTGCAATGCTTTCAGCAAACCACCACCACCAAGTAAATGGACAAGACATCCTAATTTCTCAGTTTTACCTTATTGCACCAATACGAATACAGATAACAGTAGTAACGAAATATAACAAAGAAATTTCACCATTGCAGTACTACTGACATGCACAGGCCAAATTCTACCACTTATCTGGCAAGATTTTTGAAACTGAAATTCAACATACCCTTCCCAATCGTTGCACTTCTAGACTTACAGGAAAAAAAAGACTCTTACCAGGAATAATCATGAATAAAAGCCTGGGTAGATTTTTACTTTCATCTTTTGAGAGGTCTTTCCAGGGCCCACACTTCAAGACATGGGTAGCAGCTCCGCAACAGTAGATAAATTCTTCGTGTAATGGGATTGCCTCCTCTGACGCTGACTTCATGTTTGCTGTTAGACACAATAAGATCCTGTTATAACAGATGAGCCCATATTTACATAGCTGGCTTCCCATAGAATAATTGGGAAAAAAAAAACAAACTCCCAAACCAGTTGTCATCTCCAGTAAACAGAGGCCCAATTCAGCATTTGATGTTTGAATACACCATAGAAGTCAATACATGTTATTACTACTATATGACAGAAAGTATCCATCAGTTTTTGTCACAGAAATACGATGGTGAATTGGAAAATCAGGTCTATTCTACCTTAAAGGCAAATAATTTTAAATTTCTTATTCACACTGTCCACTTAAAAGATTCAGCTGAAATCTATTTGAAGGCAAACAAAAGAAAATAATACCAAACAAACAGAACTACTGCATGAATGTTTTTGCAAGATCTGTGTGCTTCAACTATGGGAGCACAGCATCACTTAAAAACAACCAACCCAACCAGAATAAAACCCAAAAGAAAATATCAGACACCAAAAGGAACATGCTAAGTACTAGATTGCCTTCCAGCAGTAGATAGGCTCCTTATTTTAAGTGCAGCTTGACTTACTTCTCTAGAAATTTTCAAAGGATTAAAGGAGGAGTCTTTGCTTTTCTTAATCAGTTAGAGATAATTAAGATTTGATCAGTTCAGGCAAATATTTATGCTCACCTTTGTAACTTTCCTTATATTATTTCGCTATTTGAGTGCAGTAATGAGAAATAAAACAGTATGCTGCCAAACAAACATGGCATGTTCATCAGTTCATGTATTTATCAGGTATGAAATCATTACGTCCTAATAGACTATAATTTTGGAACTGCCTGATTGACCAAACTCCCATATCTTTCCTACAGTAAAAAAGCCACTTCATCAAGTGAATTAAAATGTCATCAAGGTGAACCAAGACATACACAAGCATCTGCCAAAATAACCATCTACCATCTGCAACTACAGGTACAAAACCTATCTATCAAATGCAGAGTAAGAAGCCTGCCCTTCTTGGAGCACCATCACACACGTGCATCACTCGGAAGAGGGACCGGTGCTTGGGAAGTCCACAAAGCTGTTTGTATCAACTTCAAGGGTATTTGAGCTCTACAAAATATTTCCAATCTTGTAAGAACCACATTTCAGGCTTCTGAAGCAAGAGATCTGGCTTAAAGAAGGTTGAGAAATTTGGTTAAATTATTACAGGAATGACTATGCATTCCTTATCCAATACATGACACTCTATAATGGCAAACAGTTAGGTTGGGCAGCCTTTTCCATTTAATTAAATTGTAATTCAAATCACACACAAGGGGAAAAAAAAAGATTAAGCCTAACGACTAATCTAAAAGATTAGTCTTTAGTGTCTTTACCTAGTACACCCTGTAAATTGACTGAAATATGTTATGCAAAGAAAAAAGCATAATGAGACAAGTGAGCAAAAAATCCTGATATTATAGGCCAGCAATTTGCAAAAGCAACTCTCAAGGACTTCACATGCAGCCACCACAGGAAAACATTTAAGGTAAACCTCAGCTTGAAATTAACAGACAAAAGGGGAACCACCTTCAATGTTATTTAAGAAGATGGTCTCCCCCAGGTTCAAAAGCCACTACTTTGTGTATAACTTATATAGCACCGATATATCAGCATGTGGAATTAGGATAAATATTTAGAATAAAATTAGAATATGATCACAAAAAAACCAACATTACAGTAAAACTGTGTATTGTTGCATACTACCTTGATTTTTAAAACATCAAAGGCATGTAGTTAAGGATAACTAATAAGGATAGACCTTTCAAATACTTTGCTTACTGAAAAAGGACCATTCACTTCTAAGTACAAAGATCCAAATTCTATTTCCTAATCAGTTTGTGAAGTTTTAAGCATGTAAACTAAGGCCTAAGATCTACAAAGTCTGCAGGACCATGAGGTGGGGGCACTACCTTCACAAATAGTCACTGGAAAATTCTCAGTGCTACACAACTTGAAAGGAACAGACCTGAATGAAGCTGTTGCATGAAGCTAAAACACCAGGCAATGCAGAAGGGACAGATAACACTTTATTTTGGACTAACAATAAACATCTTGAAAAAAATCTAGTACAAGGCAAACAGAAAATGCTTCTGGAGGGTAACCACTTTCAATTACAGCACAATTCTCTGGATGAAGCTGGGGTTTTTCCCCCCCCGCCCCCCAACCTCCCTACTTCACCCCCTGAAAAAGTTCATTTAATGGCAAAGGAGAGATATTTACTTCTTTATTAGCCATGTTATCATCTTTAACTTACAGTGAGTGGAACATAAATAATTGAAGTGAACACTGTCATAATATAATAAGGTATATTTTGCAATGCATTATTACTACTTTCATTTCTTCATTATTCCAAGCTGAACGAAATAAATCAAGAGCAGCTCTGACAGCGAGACCTAGTTACATCAACAATTAAGCTTGTCATCCCCTTTCTGAGGTGTTTGCAATCCAAAAAGCAAGAGTTGCAAGTCCTTACCCAGGAAAAGTATGTTTTGTACAACACTTCTGATCATGAACCAATAACATCAGTTGCAAAGTTTCATTTTGAATTGATTTCACTGAACAATTCCAAATGGAAATCCCATTGACAGCTCTCCATTCAAGCAGCACTTGAAACATAAGGTTATAAATTAAGCAATGAGAAAAGGAAACTCAGCAACACATTCTGAAGTAGTAGGCTTTTCAGGTTCACACAGATTCTTATAGTAATTTTTGTTCAGTTTTTAACTTATCTTAACTTCTAATTTCTAACATGCAGCGTTGCAGTACCCGAAAGCAAGACTGCATGCTAGAAAATAAAAGGTTTTCTGAAAGGTTTCCGCCCATCTGAGACAATCCTAAAAGGTTTCCTAGCACTAACACTACATAACAGCTGAGGGATTTTTATTTATTTATTGTGGGGTTTTTAATTTGTAACTTTATGGCATTTAATAATAGAAATGGGCTGAAGAGAAAAACAGAAAAGACCGTGGATATACTCCAAGGATACTACTCAGACCCATTTTAAAATTAAATCAGTAATACCCCAAAATACCTCTGGATCTCATTCCCTCTTCATAAATGAAGATTTGAAGAACAGTAATTTCATTATAGCATCTATCTTTGGCATGAATCGCCTGCGTTTCACCTAGAAATATCTTAAAATGACCTATCAATTTCCAAATACATTTAATGGGCAGAGGTCTCAAGAGAGGAGACTCCTACCAGCTGGCTCAGCTTGCAGAGAGGGCACAGTTTGCGCTGCAGCTCTGAGAGCGCTATGGAGAGGACAGAACCACAAACTTGACCAGTGGGAATTTCATATGAGTCATCACAGTAGAAAGTAATACTTGCATTTCTTTCTCTGGCTCTATGTAGGCAATCAGCCCTTATTACATCCAATGCAATATTTCCCTCCTCCTCTCCAACCTCTACCCCTTACCTCCACACATATGTCAAAAAACATTACAAGAAAGGCAGCTTCTGTCAACAGTACTTAATCTGGTAGCAAACCTTCTGCTAGAATGCATAAACATGGGCTTTGACTTGCAAGGTAGGGCTTTAGCACTACATTAACACACCCTTAAAGTACGTGTCTACTTGAATGCAAACTCCTATTACAGGACACAAAGATCTAGGTGACAGTAGATGGACTGAGTAGCAAATAACCATGGCACCAGCCACAAGGTTTCTACCTCAGGATGCGACAAATCATGCCCAAGCTAGCAAAGCCCATAATGAGCAGTCAGACATACACTTGCGCTTACAAATGAACACATATATCTTACTACTGATCTGGATTCCACCTACTGTCATTGCTTCAGAGAAGAATATTTGGAAACAGAGTTCCCCACAAGTAGCAGATTACTACTGCCCCATGGCTAAGTCTCTTCATATTCATCCTTGGTTCAACCGACTCCAAAGTAAAATGCTGCTAATAAAATCAAGTCTCCTTCGCACACATTGTCCTTAATTAATTATGCAACTGTCTTAATAGCATATCAACTCCTCCATCCTACACTATTACTTGGAGTCGGCATTTTATTTGAAAGATAACTTGGGAATAGAAAATTTTGAGATCTGCATCCAAAATAGTGTTTGATGAAAGAATTGTCACAAACTCAGCCTAGCACCGTGTAACATAACCAGAGTAAGTCGACTGAGATTTGGTCTACAAACTCCCCAACCACAAGACAGGACAAACAGGTTGGTGCACGGGATGTGAAGAACGATGCTGAAGCGAGAGATGCAATGGTAATCACAAGAGCAAAGGCAAGTTGCATAAAACAGTGGTGGAAACGTGAATGATGAGGCAAGGAATGCTAAATCATCTGGGATGGTAGTTACAGCCAGAGCAGAGCTTTACTTCAGAGAGTTGTTTCCTTGAGAAATCTAAGGACTGGGCCAACAAATCCCTTACGATGCTCAGCAGTGAAATGCACAAAGATCTGCGTCTGGAGTAGGACACTGTGCTTCAAAAGCAGCTCAGAAGTAACTGGCTGGACTAAATTATCTCCAGAGTTTTCTATAAATCAACAGTTTACAATTCCTAAGACCCTAAAACATCAGAAAAAAAAAAAAAAAAGGGTGAGGTGTAATAAGGGTCTCAGCCAATTTTTTTAGTACCTTAGCAAAGGCAGAAGGCTTCATGAATACAGTAGGTGACAATAAGTATATAGGTCAGAGAAAAGGAATCTAAACTAGATCAGCCTCTCAAAACCAGAAGAAATTGAAGTTCATGGATTATCTGTACCAGTCTAAATAAATAAAAGAAACACTGACCTAACTGGTGAGCTTATGTGATTGAATTCAGTATCACAGTGCAAAAGAATAACTGGAAAAATAGAAAGCAAGATTCCTTTAGCTGCCTGCTACGCTAAGGCTCTAACAATTTCTGCAACATTATCCTCAGAAGAGATTCATCCAGACCTGACGTAAGCTCCTTGATTTGCAGACTGGAACTAATATGCTCATAGCTAAAAACTAGAAGCAGAAGGGACAGACTGACCGACCTGGTAGGAAACCTGCAAAGATGAAGAAGGGGAAAAGGGCAGAGAACACAAGATGCCTAGATCTCATCAAGGATTTTTTTTGACAAACTACAGACAAATAGTAGATGCCAGATTTTTTGCAGAAAAACAGCAAACGTAGGCCAAAGACTTTGCAAGCTGTTGTGACATCAGTCACAAATCTTGAACCAGTTCAATATAAGAAAAGCAGCAGCAGCAGCCAGTAGCACATAAAACTGAGATATTTCTTCATTGTACTTTACAGTACAATTCTCTGTCAAAGTCATACAATGGCAAGGACTAGCTCTGAATTAGTAAATAAAAATTGTTAAGTACAGACACTTCAAATGAAGAAACATAGTTACAGGAAATAACCCGATAAAGCCCAAACATCTATACCTAAGGCACTTCAGAGCAGCAGGCTGTTTTTGTCTAAAACAAAACAAGGCAGCCGTATTTTCAGGGATCGCTCAGTGACCAAGCAATCCGATGCCTTCAATTTGTTTTGTTCCTGTGTCATTCCCCCCATGTCCCTCCCTCAAGCAGTAAAACAGGAGAATTTCACTGATGACTGTGCAAAAATATCTGTGAAATGCATGTGTAAGCTTACTCATGCTTAGAGCTGTAACAATAAAAAGCTGAAGTGCAGAATAAAAACCTGAATCAGTTTTTATTTCTGAACCTTGTACAGAAACACCATACAGTGGACTGTGCACAGACTTAAGTAGGAAGAAACGTATTAAGAACTGGACCTACAATATCATCACAAAATCTGGATTTTACTACCTCTAATAACCTTGTAGCAATCACCCAGAAAGTGTGTACTGTCCTGGTGGAAGGCAAGCAGGGAAAAAAACTTCTCAGTATCAATTTTGTACTGGACAAGTGGTCCCTTGTCAGTGCCAAACATTATAAAACTAGTTATTTAGACAACTTTTCAGCAAAGCAGAGTAGGACTCACAAACCAAAAAAAGCATTAGCTTAGAAAGGTCCAGATTTTGTGGATTCAAACCAGGAATAGGTGGATCCCCCACCAATCTTGTTCCAACAAGGTACTTTGCTCAGGTATGAACAACTTGAAAGAGTTTCGGGGGTATACGTATTATGAAACACATTTCAGCAGACTGGAAGAGGTCCTACATACCATGTCCTGTCAGTCTATTTACTCATACCTCGGTGGTAACTTCCACTTCTTCAAAGGAGCTAAAACCTCACAAACTGTTTAAGTGTGTACTGTCCTGGTGGAAAGCAAGCAGGGAAAAAAACTTCTCGGTATCAATTTTGTACTGGACAAGTGGTCCCTTGTCAGTGCCAAACATTATAAAACTAGTTATTTAGACAACTTTTCAGCAAAGCAGAGTAGGATTCACAAACCAAAAAAAGCATTAGCTTAGAAAGGTCCAGATTTTGTGGATTCAAACCAGGAATAGGTGGATCCCCCACCAATCTTGTTCCAACAAGGTACTTTGCTCAGGTATGAACAACTTGAGAGAGTTTCAGGGGTATACGTATTATGAAAACGCATTTCAGCAGACTGGAAGAGGTCCTACATATCATGTCCTATTTACTCATACCTAGGTGGTAACTTCCACTTTTTCAAAGGAGCTAAAACCTCACAAACTGTTTGTGAACAGTTCAGAGCTACCAACATGAAACTGACCCCAAAAGACCATGAGTTTTACTTTGCTCTTGTCAGTGCCAAACATTATAAAACTAGTTATTTAGACAACTTTTCAGCAAAGCAGAGTAGGACTCACAAACCAAAAAAAGCATTAGCTTAGAAAGGTCCAGATTTTGTGGATTCAAACCAGGAATAGGTGGATCCCCCACCAATCTTGTTCCAACAAGGTACTTTGCTCAGGTATGAACAACTTGAAAGAGTTTCGGGGGTATACGTATTATGAAACACATTTCAGCAGACTGGAAGAGGTCCTACATACCATGTCCTGTCAGTCTATTTACTCATACCTCGGTGGTAACTTCCACTTCTTCAAAGGAGCTAAAACCTCACAAACTGTTTGTGAACAGTTCAGAGCTACCAACATGAAACTGACCCCAAAAGACCATGAGTTTTACTTTGTTTTTTCTTAAATTAACTTCATAAACATCATTAAGGTGGGGAATCCCACAGATTATTTAAAGTGGTAGATATACTTATAGCAACTGCCCCATTTCCTAGTTAATACGCAAGCCTGATGACAAAGCTAATAATGTTGACTTTTTTCTTAAAGTAACTTCATAAACATCATTAAGGTGAGGAATCCCACAGATTACGTTAAAGTGGTAGATATACTTATAGCAACAGCCCCATTTCCTAGTTAATATGCAAGCCTGATGACAAAGCTAATAATGTTGATACCTTAAAAAGAAATGAGCAAGAAATTCATTGCTTAAAGAAACAAGTGCAGTCAAGGAAACGATGATGGTTTCATTTGCATGAAAACAAATAGATTGGTTTAATTTGGTGTAATATGGGGTGTTCTCCAGAACAGAAACTGAGATTTTAAGAAACTTTTTAGTCCTGAGAGTTTCAGGGGTATACGTATTATGAAAACGCATTTCAGCAGACTGGAAGAGGTCCTACATATCATGTCCTATTTACTCATACCTAGGTGGTAACTTCCACTTTTTCAAAGGAGCTAAAACCTCACAAACTGTTTGTGAACAGTTCAGAGCTACCAACATGAAACTGACCCCAAAAGACCATGAGTTTTACTTTGCTTTTTTCTTAAAGTAACTTCATAAACATCATTAAGGTGAGGAATCCCACAGATTACGTTAAAGTGGTAGATATACTTATAGCAACAGCCCCATTTCCTAGTTAATATGCAAGCCTGATGACAAAGCTAATAATGTTGATACCTTAAAAAGAAATGAGCAAGAAATTCATTGCTTAAAGAAACAAGTGCAGTCAAGGAAACGATGATGGTTTCATTTGCATGAAAACAAATAGATTGGTTTAATTTGGTGTAATATGGGGTGTTCTCCAGAACAGAAACTGAGATTTTAAGAAACTTTTTAGTCCTAAAGCACAAGAGTTTCGGGGGTATACGTATTATGAAACACATTTCAGCAGACTGGAAGAGGTCCTACATATCATGTCCTATTTACTCATACCTAGGTGGTAACTTCCACTTTTTCAAAGGAGCTAAAACCTCACAAACTGTTTGTGAACAGTTCAGAGCTACCAACATGAAACTGACCCCAAAAGACCATGAGTTTTACTTTGCTTTTTTCTTAAAGTAACTTCATAAACATCATTAAGGTGAGGAATCCCACAGATTACGTTAAAGTGGTAGATATACTTATAGCAACAGCCCCATTTCCTAGTTAATATGCAAGCCTGATGACAAAGCTAATAATGTTGATACCTTAAAAAGAAATGAGCAAGAAATTCATTGCTTAAAGAAACAAGTGCAGTCAAGGAAACGATGATGGTTTCATTTGCATGAAAACAAATAGATTGGTTTAATTTGGTGTAATATGGGGTGTTCTCCAGAACAGAAACTGAGATTTTAAGAAACTTTTTAGTCCTAAAGCACAAAAAAGTTGTTCATTAGCACACAGCACTGAGATCTACTGGACAAATTAAGTAAATTTCAAAGACACTTTCCCTCCAAATACTGCATTGAAGTATTGGGGCAAGAGGAAAATCTCCGGGCGTTTAAATCTGAAATCTCACAGAGGAATAAACAGAAGGTAGTGGGCAAGAATAACAGGTGGGTCTAATAAATATCCTTTAAATCTATGTTCTGAAATTAGATTGCAATGTTAGTAAAAACCTCAGTCAAGTAAAGATAGAATTTCTATGTGAGAGAACATAAAAAGCTGCTGTTGCAGTACATCTTCACAGTAAAGAAGGTTCCAGAGAGAAAACTATGCCAGGTCTCTTCTGACCAGCAAATTTCACAGAAACAGCAGACTCATGTCAAGAGAATCTTGTAAATGAACTTTCCCAGCTGCCTGCAGGGAATCCAAGCAAAAGGCAAAATTTCAAAAATCAAAGGGAAATAAATCACAGTTTGGAATGGATAGCATAAGAAAATTGTCACAAATACATTAAAGTTTGCAAAATATGCAATTTGTTTATTTTTTTCATTTGAATATGGATTATGTTGAACATCGGTATTTTGGGATCCACTGGGTAAAATTGAAATGTAACACCACGACTACAGACTGCATCAAAATCTTGCTGAAGTTAGAGGTGGGAATGCTATACTATATGAAAAAGAACTCATCACGTTTATGTTTGGGTACATAGAAAAGAAACATTAGTGGCCTTAAACTTCAGCATATGCCACCACCCAAAACAGAGCACATTCAAAATTTAATTACGCGCAAGAAGACTTAACACGGCCTCTCATAGGGTATTGCTTCAATAGGAGAGTGAGAAATAGCAGAAATACTGCAAAAAAGTCAAAGAACAGATAATCAAGGACACACCAGAAGAAATTGCAAATGGTATTGAGAGAGAAAAAACACGCACATGCAAAATGTTTTGCTTGTGGTCAAAGGGTTTTGAAAAAATACTTGCTCACTAAACAAAGATGATGCTTCTTTGCCATCTGATTCCTACTGTCTCTAGGGAAAACGAGAACTTTGCACCTTCTCAAAAGAAAAAAAAGTCAAAGAACTATTTGGCTCTGCAACTGTATGTTCTATGCTCTTATTTTTTCTCCTACATCAAAAAAACTACAAGCCCCACATTTCTGTTGGACAGCTGTGTAAGTCATACAGGTAAACTGGACAACATTCAACAAAACACTAAAATAGAAGAATTTAAAGTAACAGTACCCTATATACGCATTCAAACCACCACACCCAAAAGTCAGCATTTGCAGAAACTTCCATCTTTCAGCAGCAGTAAAAAGCAATTGCTACTTCATCTGATATTAAATAACTCCTTTTCCGCCTCCTATCAGAATAAGATTCGCTACTCAATCAAGAGCACTATTCTTTGTTCTTGTTAAATAAGGCAAAGCTCAAAGAGCATAATGAATACTAGCAAGAAGCAGATATCAAAGCAAAAAAAAAATACACCAATCCAATTAGCATCATGCTGTCCTTGATTTGGCTTGCCTCATCCTTCACTGTGCTGTTCAGCAGGAATCTCCCTATGGAACTATCCCTTATTTCTATGTGTTTCTTCCATATTTCCACGTTAGTTGTTCTCCCTTAGTCTAACATATGCTCTGAATTCAAAACACTTTGGTTTTTTTCCCCGCTTTTCAACTTGTATGTGTTCTTACATCAACCGTTTATCTCACCTTCAACTTAGCTCTAGCTTTTTGAATAAAGACATAAAGGGATTAGTCCAAACACTTGTTTATTTACAGTAGACCAGTGTACTAATTACAACAGCATTCTCCAGTAATCTCTTAGCCTGTGTTTGTTGCTTACAACCGCCTCCTTATGTTTACTGCAGCAGCTGTACATTCCGATACTCATTTACTAACCTAAACAGGGTAGGAAGGCATTGCAAACAGAGATGTGAAAACAAATAGACTCTGTGCAGCTCCATGTAAAGGACAAGGGAAATCAAACAGGAGAATCAATGAACAGGAGACGTAAACAAGAGACTACAAACAATAATACCAAATAGCATTAGATCCCTTTCTGAGTCACTACAGTAATGTAATTGTTTATACTGTTAATATGAGGCCTGGAGTCCAAGTCCGTCTCAGTAAGCAGCAATGGTGATGTTCATCATTCTGCTGGTCAGGTGGATGGGACAGGGAGCTGAACTGTCAGGCTGCAGAAAGCAGTGCAGCAGCCAAACAGTTTCTCCCAGCACCAGGGCTGCAGGAAGGTCTGCACACACCAGCACTCCAACAGACAGACCTACAGCTCTAGTGACAAGAGGAGCCAAGTCAATTCACCGTGCTGGAAACACTACTAGCTCATTCCTCAGAAGGAGAGTAACCCTTTAAGTATTATTATTTTGCACAGTGACCCAGCTCCTCCCATCAAAATAATCCTGCCAAACCCTGACAACACATGACTACGTACAAGTATATACGTAAACATAGCCCATGTTCATCCTAGGTGCAAATAATCTAGTTATCATCTGATACTAATTTTATTTCCAATTAGTGCTACATTTTCTATGGAGAGGCAAAATTTGCGGGGGGGTTGGATTTCCGCAAAAAGTTTGCATCAGTAAAGGTTTTGGTTTTTTAAATGAGAAATTTGAGTAAACAATCTGTCTAAACAAAGGATAACAGGAACAGGATCTAAACAGAAGCAGGAGATGGAAAAAGGACAGAACCAAAAGAACGGCACAGCTACTGGCAGCAGCAGGAGGAAGCAAGGATACTGAGAAAAGAAATGAGGATACTGAGGAAAGAAATCCTGCCATACTTGGAGTTGTAACATCTCTAGTTAGACATGGCACATCTAGTCTGGCACATCAGGATTACCTAAGACATGATAACAGGGCACTCAGCACACAATGCACAGCTGCATTAGGTGGTTGGGCAATCCTAGCCAGGTAAATAAACCTAGTTCTCTCATTCATTTCACGCCTCCACTATGTACTCAGGCTAGTATATCTGTGTGAAAACTTTAATTTGTTTCAAGCTTAAACCTCTGTTAAGTTCACACCTTTCATATTACACATTTTTTTTCCTATTATGGATATTCTTTTATCACAATGGCTTAATTCCCCAGTGTAACCTCTTTACAAACCTTACTGGATATCTAAATGTTATGATTCAAAGTGTAAGCCGGAATCAAATTTAGTCAAGCATTTTACTGAAAATTCACAGTATTATACAGTGGTTTATCAAAAGGAGAAAAAACATAGATATATCGCCATTAGGAACATGCCTGATCTAAATAAGCAAGAATTACCTGTCCTTCATATCCTGCATGCATGTTTTCTGTACCAATGTACATTGCTAAAGCTTAAACCTTGAAATTCTGATCCTAATACTTGGTAAATATAACCTACACATTATCCAAAATGGGGACTACCCCTTTTTCCAGACAAGATGCCTTCATTATAATAATGGCAAAAATGTAATTAGAAAGCAGTCAAAGCTATCCAAAGAACCCCCCCAAAAAACAAAACCCCAAATAATAAGACCTGTAAGAGCTATGAGGAAGCTATAGAGTGGATCTTGTCAAATTTACTGGTAAATTTTTTGGCTTGGCAGTCATATTGGAAATTACGTTTTACCATTACCCATACACAATTTATTGCAACTGCCTCTGTGAACCACATCAAGCAGATAAATAGGTAATAACCCATCAGTGTCTCTTCTAATTTAAGAAGTAGGAAATACCAAGTAGAAGTAGCATAAAACGTGTTCAAAACCAATGGGGGTGCCTCCCAGTTAGTGCATATTTGACCCACAGAACTACTTGAAGGCGTTGCGAACACTAGAGTTCCACACAGATGGAGGCAAGGCAAGGATGAGTTGATGGAGAAGAAATCCACCGTGGAACTTTAAGTCTTCAGTAGCTCTGTTCCAGAAAGCTCCTGGGCTGCACTTTTTTGCAGGCTGAGTAGATACTTATACAGCAGGACTAGGTAAAGAAGAATCATATGTGCTTGCCTCTCTCACAAGCATCTGCTTAGGGTAGTGTCAAAGATTCTTGAAAGATCACTGACTTCAACTGCTTTTACACAATCCTTCTAGTAATTTTCCATGATGGAAAATATTAAATGTTAGTGCTGTCACCCAGTTCTGTAAATGTGTGGCCACTTCTCTGACTGACAACATAAGCAAGTGCCACAAGAAAACAGCCAACTGCAATAATCCTAATTAATAATTGAAGGCATCTAGTCTCCGAGACACACAGAATACAAATTCATATCCAGATTCTGCAACAGGTCCATGCAGATGCACTCACAGACCTTAACTGGATACCATGAAGTCCCAGAGGGCTAGGAGCACACTGCACGTTAAAAATACGGGTCTGCATTATTCAAGCCATTCCAGTCTTCTGATGATAAAGCTTTAATATTACACCTAATTTGCAAGAAAAGGTGCTGTTTCATCATTTTTGCAAACACAATAACAGCTACCAGTAAGAAAGCCCTTGACAACTGTCACACCTCAATGGTGCTTCATTGCTATCATGATTTCATTTACTCTGTCACTGTTTACATCACTTCCTGAACCTGCTGCCCACCTCCTGTCTGGCACAGGCATTCTTCCCTCTTTCATAGCAGCTATCTTCCAGCCTGCACTTACTGACAGCGGAGATGCTCAGGGACCAGCACCGAGAGGAAACCTGTCAGACAGACAGAGGGTTCCTGAAGGAGGGCTGTGTACGCCTGCCAGGCTCTCTGCTTTTCCAAACCAATTAGCTCCTCTATTGAAACACGCTTCTTTCCACTTACAAATCTCACCTCACTTCCAGCATTTAAGAATCCATAACCTTATATTCTTAATTTAGAGACCCTTCAGGTAATGGATTTTTTCTTCCTACCTGCTTTATAACTTGCTGCTTAGATAACAAGCATGTCAGCTCCAAGCGATGTTTCACAGGAACAAGTACTGACACACAGAAAAAACACTACAAGTAGCATCACCGCAGCTGTTTTCTGGAAAAGGAGATGGTGCTTAAGGTCTTGTTTCCTCAGGCCTCCTCCCAAGCCAAGGAAAAACAAGTCAGGGGAGCGGGTAGGAAGCACTGCTTACTGGGTGGGATGGGTTACTCCATCCTTAACCTTACGCCTAGAAATCGCCGTGGAACACAGAACACGAGTGTATGGTGTATAAACCTGATTTCTCCACGGCCGTTGCACGAGGCCTGGGGCACAGACAGACAGACAGACAGACACACACACACACACACACACACACACCCCTCACGGCCCAGCGAGGAGACCCCCCAGCCCCGCCACCGGGTGAGCGGCTGCCGCCCCTCAGGGAGCGCCGAGGCCCGAGGACCGACACCGCCCGGCGGGCACGGCGAGAGAACGGAGGGAAGGAAAAGGAGGGCAGGGAAGGGAGGGAAAGGAGGGGAGGGCCGGCCCAGCATCCCGCAAGGGGCCCGTCCAGCCCCGCCACCCGCCCTCAGCGGGGACTCAACCCGCTCCGCGCTGCCCCCGCCCCACACGGCGCCCCGAGGCGGCAGGGCGGGCGGCAGGGCGGGCGGCAGGGCGACCACCACCCACGACCACCGCCGCCACCACGGCTGAGGCCCCCACCTTCCCCCTCCGCAGGCTCCCCGACACCCAGCGTAGCGGCGGCGTCTGACCGAAACCGGGCGGAAGCAGCCGGCGAGGCCGCTCCTTCCGCCGGGGCCGCGCGCGGGGTGGGCTGAGGGCAGCCCCGCCTCCCGCCGCCGCCGCCGCCGCCGCCCCGTTCCGTGAGGGAGGTGGCCGCGGAATGGCCGCCCCCTTCCCTCAGGGGAGGGTCGGCCGACCGCCGCCCCGGGCAGCGCCTTCCCCGCCGCCCGGCGACGCCCCTGGGCCACAGGGCGGCCGTTCCTGGCGGAGCGGTGCCCGTCACCCGTTGCCCGCTGCCCGCTAGGGAAGGGCGGGAGCAAGAGCTAAGTTCCCCCGAGACGCCCGTTTTTGGGGGTTTCCTTGCATTTCTCTCATTCACGCTCGCCCAAACCTCACGTTTGCTTTGGGAATTCTGGCCAAGAAAGGCGGGGGGGAAAAAAAAAAAAGATTAAAAAAAAGCATATTCGCAAGAGCAAAATGAGCTGAGGTGCTTAAAAAAAGGCAGAGAAAGGGGTAGCAGAAGCACAGGCAGCGGGTTTGGAGTTGGATCTGAAGGAGGAAACTGGACCTGGGCAGCTGGAGTGTAACGCCAGGGTAGAGCATGGCCAACCCCACCACCACCACCACCCTCCCCAAAAAAAAGGGAAAGATTTTGAGGACCAACTTGCAAAAGACCTAAAAAGTAGCAATAAATGTTGTTCTTAAAGCACCAGGATCCTGCCATGGAGTCTGAATGTCCGCTCCAATATGGGGTGAAAGGAGCTCTGGGAAGATAAGGCTGTAACGAAAAACCCTCTGTTTGTCAAAGGGGGCCTTAGGGAGGTTTGGAGAAAAGTGTTGGAGGGGCTGTTTCCAGTTGAAGTCATGGAAGAAGGTAAAAAGCAAATGAGTAATAGGAAATTGGCAAGATTAGATGTTGTTTATCCAGGAGTCACAGAGGAATTTGGGCTGCTGAGCGTGCCATGTAACCACCTGCTACAGATGGCATTGGTGGTCCTTGGGGGTGCCACCTGTAGCCAAAACCTGAACGGCTCCAAGAGGACTCTTGGAGGTCTACACTCTAAGGTCCATGTGTATGTGGATGGAATCCATGAGAAGAATAACAAAGACAAGAGCGAGTGGAACAGGAAAAAATACGATGCACCAGAGAACCATTGGCACCATTTTTTATGGAGGGACATCATGCCTCAGAAATCTGTGGCAGTCTTTGGAAGAGCCAAATGGCCACACCTGGTCAAGGCAAGCTGGGTTGATGAATCTGGATTTCCAAAAGGCGTTTGGGCAAGAGCTTTCATCAAAGGGTCTTAGAACACTCAGCAGTCATGAGAGAAAGGTTACAACCTTCAGATGGATGGATGCCCATTGAAAAGATAAGAAAGAAAAGGTAGGAATCAATTACCGTCTTCTTCAATGTATTGGCATAACAGGTAGGGTTGTACAGGAATTTGTGTGAAGGTCAGTACTGTTAAACATAGTCAGAAATAGTCTGGAAAAGGGGGCAGATAGCAGAGTAGTAGAATCTGTTGTTCGTACTGAATTATTCAGGTTAGTAAAAATAATTGTCAGGTTGCAGAACAGCCTTTGAATTCCTACAGAGAGCAGTAAAATGATGGATACGTGTTGATGCATGAGATAAAACTGTGTGTTTAGATGGGATAAAAGGCTCTCAACAAATGACTGCCGTTTGTGAGCAAGACCTTGGAGTCGCAACAGATGCTCAGTGAAATCTCAGTGCTTTGTGCTTCCAGTGGTCAAAATCCCATAAGATTTAGTAACCATTTGGAAATGTCTGCCGTGATTCTCACTCTTGCTGCTTGGATGGGGTCTGCAGGTCTAGCAGTGACCACCTCTCAGAAAAGGTACAGTAAAGCTACAAAAGATATAGAAAGTTTTTCACAGGTCTGAGATTCTGCCACATAGAAAGCAGTAAATAAAGCGGAAGTGGGAAGACAAGCTGATGGGAGAAGGAGGTTGGGGAAATAATGACAAAAGCCTATATATCAGTTTGCAAAACTGAGTTGAATGGACAGATTCCTCAGTGTAATTTCTAATGCAAAACCTGTGGAAAGCAAATTAACCTAATAGGCAGCAGTTTCAAAACAAAAAAAGTATTTTAATGTAGTCTTAAACTTAGTTGGAAATGTCACAGATTCCTAAAAGTTTACAGGGGTTTGCAAAAAGATAAGGCAGATTTATGGAGCGGAAATCCATCAGGGGCTATAAAATATGAATGTGCTGCTTAAAGGCTCAGGAAGCACCGAGAGCCGTCAGTCTTCTGGAAGTTGTACCAGAGAAATAGTCCAATGTGCTTCCCCTTTCCTTGGCACCTGCTGTTGGATGCTATCAAAGACAGAATGGACTGTTGGCCTGACCTGATATAGCTTTCATGTTCCTATTTGCAACTGACGTTGCTTTTTTTTTTGAAATTCATGTCAACTCCTGCAGGTTATTTCTTATTCCAGAACTCGGTTTGTGTAATGTGCGTTTAAAATATCAAAGGGTGCATGAGATACTGTTGATCAGACTACACCACTTTATTAAACTGCTTATATAACTTGGTCATCATCAGCAGATAAGCTTATGGGTGAATATTAAAAGAACGACTGCATGTATTACACTTGCTATGAAGTGGAGTTGGTAAATTCTTGCAGTGAAATCACAAAAAGTACTTTCACTTTGCAGAAGAGTGAGGCAGTTTGCCCTGGTCTGTTCTGAGTGGATGCTTAATATTGACGTAAGAATCAGAATTCCTCAGCTCTGTCCTGGATTTCACACATGAATTTCTGTTCTTGAAAAAATCATGTCAATGTTTTTGACATTCAGGTTCCCCACTTAAAAATGTAAATAACAACAGCCTAAATCAGTGGTTAGATGCAAATTCCAAGGTTGCCGGCATCACCTCCTTCCCTGCAAGAGAATCAACATTAGGCTTTTGCTCAGCAATTTGTGATCTGATTGCTAGTTGTGATGAGGGCAGAGGACAGAAAATGGGAGGATTGGGGCTGAATGGTCAAGCCTGTATGCTTATGCCAATATACTCTTGATCAGTGGCTGTGTTGTAACCAGGCTGGGCTTATTTTCTTAAATTTAATTTGAACAGTTGAGAAAATTGCTAGCTGTTGTCCTCACAGGAGAAGTATAAGCCAGAGTTTTATGTGTGATTGGTTGTATGTTTTTCAGAGGGCAGGTTCTCAGTGACTTTTAATTTCTCGAGTGAGACCATAAAATTGCTGATCAGCATGAATTTTCACAGTGGTTTCCCTTGAAACCTTGAGGAAGGAACTGCATGAACAGCTCTGTCCTGGGCATGAACCACAGAAGGGTGGCTTAAAAATCTCACATGCGTTTTGTTCAAACAGGGTTCTGTGAAGCATTTAATTGCTTAAGCCATTGCTCATATGCACCAGTATTGTTGTAGTAGTAGTAGCAATAATAATTATTGTTATTATAGCTCAGAATAAACTAGATATTTGTTGATCCATTTTCTGTCTTGATGTTTTTAATGCGCTTTTTTTTGGTAAATATTCTTTGTGAATTAACAACTAACTATTGGATTACAGACCTGTAGCTGATCTGGGTGTTTTAATGTAGTAAATGCATAATAGAGATTAGTCAAACCAGTGTCTACACTAAAGAATCAATAATACAGTGGCAGAACGTAAGTCAATAAAGCAGGTGAAGCGGGTGTTTTGAGGGCAACATGTTTTGTTTGATAGCCCACCATCTCAGCTCATCACGTGTGTAGCCACTGTGTACTCAGCTGTGACATTAGGCAGTCATTCCTTTCATCTCCATAATTGATTTTTAGATATGTGTTTTCATCACTTATATCCTCACATGAGAGGAAAAAATCTCCTTAACCCCTTAATATCGTCAGTTCTCCAATTTCTGAATGTATTTCTTAAGCTGGATTTCTATGTATGATGTAGGAATCAAAATTTTGGAATCTTTGCAGTGTTCAAAGATTTCTTCCAAGATTCATTGTCATTCAATCTGGAGAATGTAAAATTGTCAATCAAAAATTGTTCCCAATTTCTGTTTGTATAATTTATAAGTTTAGTAGTAAAGTGGAACAGCATATATGAATACATACATATGTATCAATGACAAACATGATTATTTATTTGCAGTCGATTATCTGTAAATATGAAAAACAATCATCTTTAATATTCACCAAATTATGTAAATGCCTTTGCTCTCCAGCTCTTTGTTTCTTCTGTTCTCTGGTGCTTTGAACGCAATGGAAAGGCGTTTCTGGTCTATGCGACTCCTCTTCACATAGAAAAAAAAGGAATAAATTAAAGGTGATCGAGAGAAAGGGGATGCCGTAAAAGTAGCCAATAGTCAAGATAAAAGAATTCAGAGATTATTTTACAGGTAAAACATTACTCTTCATGTTCCTAAAGCATAATATTTTTGAAGACAGTTTACTAGAGTTACAATAACAGTAAGTAAGATCTGTCACAGGGAACCGATATAATTCTCTTTGAAGAAATCCATATATTTGCAGTGTTGCTAATATTTTAAATTATCTTTTTAATCAGTGGGAGAAAAAAAGGGTTTCTTTGCATCTTTATGTCCAGCTGCCTTTTTTTTTTTCTTTTAATTATCTGTCCTATTCTGTGAACACACACTGCACTAATAGAGATGTTTGCACTGGGAAGGCAAACAATAGATTGCAACATTTGGATCCTGAATAGATTTTCAGTACAACTATTCACTCCCTCAGAATTAAATATCTCAAACCTCTATATAACCAAGATCTTAAAATTAAGAATTTAAAAATATGCATGGTTTATATAAATATTTAGATTGCTCATGGAAGTACTGAACAGTGAACAGTTCAGCTATTGTGTGCATACCCATTTTGTCTGAAGAGAATATTCAGAATTATGTAAAATGAATTCTTTGTGGTTTTCAAATTCCTTTTTTTTTTTATTTATTAAAGAGCAATTGGAAATTCATGTATTTTAAAATTATGAGTTAGAAGTGATGTCCTGGCGACAGTAAAATGTTTCAAAAAGTAGTTGCATCCTCAGTTCCCAAAACAGCTGAAACAGAGATTGCAAATAAGTGAAGTTTTTCCAAGGACTAAGCTGGCTTTACAGGTAGTTAATGTAAGAAAGGGAAACTTTAAGTAGGAAAAAGTTATTATTCCACATCTCTATGTAAAAAAAATGGACTTGACAGTGTGGTGCATTGTGCCCCTATGTGTGGGCACATGTGAACCTTGTGGTATGCATTTGAGTATGTTTGTGTCACAAATGGCAGTAATAATATTTTAGTACTTATTCCTGTATTATAAAATAGCTAACTGAAGGCATTTTGAAATGGAAGTTGATTGGAGGTTGTATATTTTTATATATCATATATATAGTATTGCTCTCATGTGATTCTGTTTTTAAGTATATAAAATTGGAGTACAGCGAACACAGAACTTTGGGCACGTGAATGGTTTCACATAAAACAGTGGTCCCAGAGCTTCTGAGCATGTGTAGCTTTTGCTTGTACAAACAGCCCCCTTGAAAACAGTGAGCTTAAAGCGGCTCACATGCATAAAAATTTTGATAGATCAAGGTGGAACAGAATAAGTACATTTAAGGGCCAGTTTAACTCAGGGATACAAAAAAAAAAAAGAATTTATGTCATGAATGCTTAGGGTAGTGCTTTATAAGGTCAGATCTTACTGAGTATTTTGGACTGAGTATTTTGGACGAGTGAGTGTCCTTCAGTGGTGGACCACTGATTGTTCAGACTGGTTAAGTGTTAACCTGCTTTGGGACCACGAACACTCTTGTGAGCAATCCTGGGTGCAGTTCAGGATACAGGCTTGCACCAGAAGCCATGCTCAGTAGGCAGGATGGACAAGACTGCACCAAATGTGGTGTTCTCCACCTCGCATGGTCTTCCAAAGCTGTCCTAGCTGGCTTTGCGCTCTCAACCATCACACACTCCCACGCTGCATACAACCTAGGTTTCATGAAATGGAGAAATCACAGCGGAGGGCTGCAGTGCAGTTTTTGGATTTTTCAGGCACTTATAAATGAAAAAACCCCATCCTACACAATATAACAATTATTCCTAATGGCCACAGTGGTGCCACCCAGGTCCAAAAGAAGTCTTGAGCCAAGTGCTAAGAAGTGTAGATGTGGCCAGACTGTGGCCCCTTCTCTAGTTAAGGGTCCCCGGTGCTATTTCATTTAACTGCAGGGGCACGGCCTCTGAAAAGGCCCAAGTACGAACATTTTATATAGCCAGCTACCAGGAAGGCCTTGAGAAACATTGGTGTTGAAACAAACAAGACTGGAATATTTTTGCTGGCAACAAATGAGAGGCACAATGGCATTCACACGGGTTTGAGAAGTTAGTTGGTAGTATCTCCAAGCACCAAATAAATCTGTGGGAGATAGGTTCTTCTGGCCAGGACCCTGGAGGCCATCTGCTGCGTACTTGTTTAGTAATGTAAATAACACAATAATTGCTATGACCTATATGTTTAAGGCTATTTTCATCGTTCGTTTAAAATACTTAATCCAAAAAAAGCACAATTAATGTCCAATCAAAATATAAAATACCCTTTACATGTCAACAGTTACATGATAGCAAATCCTGTCAAGGAACAGATGGTGGTGTCTTTGTTAATCTTGCCCCACAGATGAGTGGAAATTAGTTTTCAGGCAGCAGAGACAGAAAAAAAAGTGCATGTATGTGGAAAGTAACATACTTGACGCTGGACCTGCGTAAATACATGAAAAAAAGTTGCTGGTAAAACTTCCTGAAGAGACATTTGGTTTTTGAAAGTACCCACCAGTGTAAAATGTATTTGTAGTTAGCTGTTAATGCAGCTGTGTGTACTGGAACAACTCACACAGCAACTGCCTCATATTTAATAGCTGCAAACTGTAATATGAAATAAAACATTGAATTTCATGAAAATAAATTCCATTTATAAGTACAATTGAGAACTAGTCAAATAATTTGTTGGTTTTTTTCCCTTGCCTTCCCCTGTTGCTATCTAAAACTGACCATGAGAACTGTAAGTTGTAAATCACAGCAGGGTTTAGCCAAGAGTCTTCATCAGAGATTTTCTGGTGTTTCAGAGGGTGCAGGTTTCAGCTCAGGTATTGAATTTAGTCTGTTGCAAAAGTCCACTCTAGCCCTAACCCTTGCCTAAGGCCCATGAATCACTTTCCTGCTTAGCCTTTGCAGAACAGTGAATTTTATTCTGAACTGTTATTTATGATTACCTGTACGTGGTCTCCCACAAAGCAATCATAGACCCATATGCAGAGTTAGAGGGAGACAGTGAAATCTAAACCGCTAGAAAGTGGTGAGCTTTCCAAACACTTTTCTACACTTTTTCATTCTTGTTATTGATGTGACCAACTGCTTCTCCCTTGAGGTCAATATGCAGCAAAGACCTGCTGTGGTAATGTTTTGGTTTTAGTCCCTCAGCAGATAGTAAATTAAAATTCTTTCTGCTTCAGCCATTTTAAATATATGAAAGTGTTCTCTTTTACAACAGCTTTTGCTAAAGTTTAGCTACATTAAATCCCCTAAAAAGCCATGCATTTGGTGTCTGCATCTTTGATAATAATACAATATTCTTCATATTCTCAAACTGTATTCTGTTGGTGATAAACAATCTAATACTTTGACCACTGCCTTTTAATTTAGTGGTATCTCATAATCCTCATTCTCCCTTCCCTGCCACTATTATATCGGTGCAGAATTCATAGGGCAGAGTAGCTGACTTTGATTTTCTATTTCCTTGTGTAATTTTGGAAAGAGATGTAGTTCCAAAATAAACATGAAGTTGAGACATTAAAACAAAGAGAGGTCAACCTGTCTGCTCCTGATTCTTGCACAAGTGGTGAAAAGAGTACATCAACAAGTGTAGGTAGATATAATTTTACTCTCAAAGTAAAGTGTGGGGCAGACAAAACAAAATGTTTATTTTTCATCTTTTTCATCTGCAGTTTTAAACTACACTTACAGATTCGCAGGATGGATGATGTTGGAAGGGACCTTCCTTCTAGATAGTCTAGACCAAGCCCCTGCTCAAAGCAGGGTCAGCTGTAGCAGGTTCCTCAGGGCTTTGTGACCAGTTGGGTTTTGAATCTCTCCAAGAATGGAGACTCCACGAGGTTTCTGGGCAACCTCTTCCAGCTTTTGACCAGTCTCATAGTAAAAAAGTTGGTTTGGTTTTTTCTAATTGAATTTCCTGTATTTCTGTTTGTGCTCATTTCCTCTTGTAATGTCACTGGGTGCCACTGGGAAGAATCTGGCTCCATCTTCCTCCGTCCCCACATCAGATAGTTACACCTGTTGATCCGTTGATAAGATCCCACTGAGATTTCTCTTCTCTGGGCTGAACAGTCCCAGTTCTCTCAGCCTTCCCTTGTAGGTCAGATGCTTCTATCTCTCAGCCCTTTGCTAGACTTGCACAAATAAGTCCATTCTCTCTTGCACTGGGGAGCCCATCACTGGACACGGCCTTCCAAATGTGGCCTCACCACTGCTGGGTAGAAGAGTAGGATCACCGCTCTCAACCTGCTGGTGATGCTTTTCCTAACATAGCCCAGGATACTGTTGGCCTTCCTTGCTGCAAGGGCTCATTGCTGGCTTACAATCAACTTGTTGTCCACCAAAAGTCCTTCTGTGCAAAGCTGCTTTCCAACTGCTTGGTCCCCAGCCTCTACAAGTGTGTGGAGGTTATTCTCTTTCCTGGTGCAGGACTTTCTGCTTGCCTTTGTGGAACTGCATGAGGTTCCTTTATGTCCATTTCTGCACCCATCAAGGTTCCTCTGAATGGGAGCACCTTCACCTCCATTCCTCCCGGTTTTGCTGAGGGTACAGTCTGCCCTGTCATCCAGGTCATGAATGCAGAGGTTAAACTGTACTAGTCCCAGTATTGACCCCTGGGTGCACTATTAGTACCTGGCCTTCAACTGGACTTCGTGCCAGTGATCATAGCCCTTTGAACCCATCCATTCAGCCAACTTTCAGTCCACTTCACTGCCTATTTATCTAGCCTGTGCTTCTTCAATTTGTCTATGAGGATGTTATAGGAGACGGTGTCAAAAGCTTTACAGAAGTCCTCCCGACAAGGGAGTCTGTGGCAGATTCCTGCTATGATGTCTCCTGTGTTGATCTCCTGTCTGCTCCCTGTCTGCAATCTCTCATCTGACTCTGTCCCTTCTAAAGCAAAGCTCCTGGCATTTGAGCCTCTTTTTGCAGAGATCATGAAGTTGTCCTCCTTAAATTCCCAGCCTTTTCTTCAGAATGAAGCTTGTCTTTTGACTAGTTCTGGCTCTTGGTGGTTGTGGTGGGTTGAACCTGGCTGGATTCTAGATGGCCACCAAAGCCACTCTGTCACTCCCTCTCCCCAGCAGGACAAGGGAGAGAAAAAGTATAAAAAGGCTCATGGGTCAACATACAGACAGGGAGGTCGTTCACCAATGATGATCATGGGCAAAACAGACTCGACTTGGAGAAATTAGTTTAAATTATTACCAATCAAATCAGAGTAGGATAATGAGAAATAAAACCAAATCTTAAAACATGTTCCCCTCAGATCCCTCTCCTTCTTCCGGGGCTCAACTTCACTCCTGATTTTTTCTACCTCTTCCCCAGCAGCACAGTGGGATGGGAAATGGGGGTTGTGGTCAGTTCATCACATGTTGTCTCTGGCTGAAAGAGGGCAGAGGACACATATAAGGTTCCCCTCAGATCCCTCCCCTTCTTCTGGGGCTCAGCTTCACTCCTGATTTTTTCTACCTCTTCCCCAGCAGCACAGTGGGATGGGAAATGGGGGTTGTGGTCAGTTCATCACAAGTTGTCTCTGGCTGAAAGAGGGCAGAAGACACATATATGCATACCTCCTCTGACACCTGTACATACAGAATGTGATTGCTGAAAGAGGGCAGAGGACACATATAAGCATACCTCCTCTGACACCTGTACATACAGAATGTGATTGCATATGCATTGGCTAGGGATTTTTGGGAAGATTATAAAAAGATCTTTAATAAAATTATGTAAGACATGGGACAGAAATAAAAAAGATTGCGTATTTAATTAAGAATACGATTCCATTTACAAGCAGGGAAGGACATGCACTAGATTGGGCTTTACACAAGAAGCGTCTTTTTCTTGCATTTGATGTATTTTAGAAGTTCTTAATAGCCTGTGTTACAAAAGTGACATTATTACTCTGAGTTTGAAAGTGTTAACTAGCCTTAGCATAAATGTGAATTAAAGCTGCCCTTGTTACGCCTGAAGTGGAGCTGGGGGCATTGTACTAATGTAAGTGCCGAACTTTCTCTGCTAATTCCTGGGCAGGAGCCCTGTAATCCTCTGGGAAGCTGTTTTGACAGTCCGTTTCATTGCTGAAAGCTGTGCTGAAAGGAATTTCCTGCCTTAGGTTTCAGAGGTCTATTGGAATCGCTCGCCTTACTGGGTAGACTGGCTCTTCAGCAGGCAGAAGGGAGGTGGCTGTGCTGGGGCAAGGTTTGCTCCATAAAACTTGGCCTCGCTGCGGCTTCCAAGAAAAAGAATGGAAATTGGTCACTTCTTTCTTCAGACTCAAAAGTCAGCAGCTTGAGATCCCATGGCCTCGTTCCGCATTTTTCAACCTTCTCCCCTTCCCTTGTATTTCTCTTGTGCCGTCTGTATGATTTAAATAAAACAAGCGCGTTCAAGAATTTGCTATCAGCTTTTTCTAGGTCATATTTCTGAAGACCTCACAAGCATCACGCTGCCATTTGCCAAAAAATTACCATAAGATAAAATGAAATTCCAGTATATGGCTGGAAGAAGTCCAAGTGAGTGCAATGTGTAAATAATCAGACTTTCAGCTTCTGCCCTTTACTAAAGGTGTTTCCGTTGTAACAACCAGCTCTTTATTATTTGAATATCTCATGCCATTCTTTTGATCACCAAATTCTCCACTCCCTCCAACTTCTTCCTTTTTAAAATAAAATGTGAAAAAGTTGATGTTTTCCTGAAATTTGGTTCAATATTAGATTTTTTTCATACTTCTTCATAATAATTAAGCTCGCAGTATCTCTTGTATATTTTAAATCTTACATTGCTGAAATATGGCAAACAAAATTATAAGGAATACAAATTAACACTGCTGAAATTCAAATTCAATTAAATATAAATATTTGAGATTTTTTTTTCTCCTTGAAACCCAGTTCATGAGTAGACAACCAAATCTTTCACAGCTTCAACTCACTAATCTAGATACAGTTTTATTTTAAGCAAGTAACCCTATTACTGATGAATCTTTTATATGTTTATCTTCACAATATCCCTGTGAATGTGGGAATTGCTGTTGTCTCTACTTAAAAAACAAGCACATTGGTTGCATTAGGTATTGAAACAACCTTAAAATCTAGCCTGACTAAAAAGTCTAGATCTGTATATGCAGCTAGCTTCCTGCATGAGTTTTCAAAGACGTATTTGAAATGTTTGTGAAAATCAAAATTCTGTAATATTTCCAGATTAGAAAAAAGTCTCCGAATTCACGTTATCAGAATTTCTCAGAATAAAGGTTTGCCTGGTTTAGGGGGACACAGTGAACCTCAGAAGGAAAGCCTCTCTTCCCAAGCTATCATGTTCTCTGGGTACTCATGCTGAGTCTTGCTTGGCTACAACTGATCTCTGATTTCTTTTCCTATTTGTACTTGTCTGGCAGATGATGAGCCCTAGCAAACTGGCCAGCTGCAATCTCTTATTTTTTCGGTTAACCCCTGTACTGCCAGGTACCAGCCACAGGAGCAAATGGGTATGAATATAGAGTTTTCTTATAGTTTGCAGATACTGAGTATTAGCAAGTTTTGAATCATCACCACAAGCCTCCGATTCCTTTTCCTAAAATCCTCACTTTGGATGGTAAAAACAGAAATTAGCAAAATAGAAAGTTTCAGATGGTTCGGGGGAGTCTTCTCTTTCAGAGGTTGCCTTTTCTTTCGCTTCCTTTTAGAAAAAAATAATTAAGGTTTAATATTCTGGATACATTTTTTTAAAGTGTAGTCTATGTTTATTATTTGTCCAATAGTATTTGCATGAAGTGGCCACCACCTGCATTTAATTTGTCTTGTGACATGTCTTTCCTGCCTTGATGTAAAATTCTTCAGAACACAGAAGAAATTACTATTTTCTGCTTGGACTTTCCTGGCTAGCTCCAGTTTGATTGTTATGGGCCTCTTAGAGCCTAAACAGATAGTGTACACTCAGCACACGGGTTTTTAACTAATTACTAATGTTCCTAGAGCACTTTGAAGAGAAAAATTGCAGTACATGTGTTAATTATTATTAAGAACCTAGCTTTGAACATCATGTTCTTATATGAAAAATGTTTAGTGAGTCCTCACCAAATTGTAGCATTATAAATGTATTTCATTAAGAGATCATTAAGACATTAAAAGACATCATTATTAATCTATACATGATCTAAGCTTGGCAAACCTCTGTAATCCAGACTCATTATATTAGCGTGAGTGCCTTTCCGGCCAAAAAAGTGCTGAGATTTTGCATGGTAGCGTTTCCATTTATCAACGATATTACAGATGAAATAAAACCTCTGATTTTTGGAAAATCTCCCTTTCTAGTCCCATTACTTTTTCCTGGGCTTGATATAGTGCAGTTGTTGTTTCTGGCATTAATGCCTTTTAGGTTCGGCATTGCACACATTATTTGAGTTGAGTAGTCTTATACATGAAGTGCAAAAGATCTTCAGCAGGCTCTATCCAGGGGTTTCTTGGATGTGCATCAGTGGATTTTGTGGGAGAAAAAATCCTTCTGGTAAATAAGAGTTATATATGTTCTTTGATAATGTGTTCTAGAGAAACTGTTAATTTTTCTAAATTACTAATTGTGTAGCACAATAAATAGGCTGTTGAAAATCGTGGTGATTTTGTTTAAAGTATGTACAATGAAAAAAAGATTAAATGATGAACTTCCAAAAATGAAAAATCCTCAAAGAAAACTGCTAAGAAAAATAAAAAAAAAAAACCCAGTAGGCTGCCTTTTCAGTTTTCCTGCTAGCTTTTCTCTGTCAGAGGTGCACAGTTGTTTCTTAGAGCTTTTCTGCTTTGAAAACTACAACTGTGGCCAGCCACTGACATGTGAAGAAGAATCCCAATTTTCTTCTTATTGTGATTAATTACTCTAAAACACAATCAGTAAAATGAAGTCTTTTTAAAATGTGAAAGCAATTTTGCAAATTAAATTTGATGCTTCCAAATGTGACCATGTGTTTTCTGGAATAATTTGGTGTAGTATAAGAAAGCGTTATCAAAATTTTAAAAACATGTTAAATTAGTCTAAGAGAAAATGTGCCAATTTAATATAATGACCAAGATGCACAGACCCCCTTTTGCATGTAATTGCACATATTGTAATGGTACTGTGCAATCATCATGTCAATAGTCTTGCTTATAAATTCTGAAGTATTTCGCCGAAATCATCTCCTCCTGCCAATGTATTTACTTTACTGCAAAATTCATTTTATTCAAAAGAATGCAGAAGATTTTTTGGAGTCCTATGCTTGCAGACTCTCACATATTAGGACATTTGATGTCAGCACTTAGTTTACAGAAGGACCAAAGTGTATAGGTGTGTGTCACTGGATTTTGCAAAGCTTGTAAATGTCAAGTTCTAGGTATATACTAAAAATGTAGGGTCTTCCTGTAAGCTTTTTGGAATAGAGTTCTGGTTAACATGCTAGCTTGGAAAATAGTTTCTTTCCAGTTTTGGAAATTTATGCTTAATATTAGATGTCAAGTCAAAACTCCTGTTGGAATTTTTACTGGAGTATTTAGATTCAGATGCAGGTGCAAGCATCTAAATTGAGATGTCTACAATATAGTTATCTATTTATGACCTAGGTAAGTAAACAAAATATATGGACTTGAATCAATTGTCCTCACTTAAGTGTCTACTGCCACTGGAGAAGCCCTTGGGCATTTGAGACAACTGCTTCTTACTGGCAGATACGATGCTCCAAGGGAGCTCCTTGGCCTTCTGGGGAGGTGGCTGGAGCCAGGTGGAATACCCTGGACATCCTAAATGGAGCCTGTACATAAGGAACTGGCCTAAGTATCTACTGTAAGGTGAGATTACTCCAGGCTGCAGTGACTGTATTGAGAAGATCTCCACTGGCTGCAATAGGAGCTTAAACATCTAGCTCACTTGTAGATACTTGATATGGTAGATGTCTAAATTCAGATGTCTGTATCTGAATCCCATTGCTTGGGCTTCAAGTTGCCTACAGATGTGTACATTGCTATTTGAGATGCTTTACAATATCTGAGATATCTACATTAGGCTGGCAGGTGAGACATGGGGTGTAAGGAAAAAAGGTGCTTTAATCAAGTAGCATCTGCATGCTCGACAGTAAATCCTGCTTCATCTAAAAGGACATGAGCAGCTTATTGTGCAGCTGAATCTGGCTTCTTATATTTATAATAAAAGTGCATGTTTTTGTCATCAAAGCACTTCCAGTTTCCAGACAAAGGCATAGAGTCTTCCCTCAAAACCTAAGCATAGTGTGAGAGGTTACTTCTAAGTAAGTGGTTAAGTCTTGCATACAGAGAAAAATATTTGAGGTCCTCAGGAGAGCATGTCATGATGATGCTATTTAGACTGAGACAGTTATATTGGAACCTGTGAAATTTCACTGATTCTCCAGCAGAATAACAGTCCTATCAACCACAGAATTTGATATCTGTACTATAATTTTGCAATGTAAAAAAAAAACCACTAGAGGCTCTAGTGGTACCAGCCAAGTGAGTTTAGTCCTATTTTCAAAGGTGACATAGCACTTTTAGGTTAAGTTTTTTGTCGTTGTTATACACTGCCCTATTAGAGATTCTTGAGTTTTTTCCAAATAAACTGGCAGGCCTGTACAGCACAACTTTTGAAAACTGATACCCTTAGTCTTGTGACTTTAGCCAGACACATTTTGACAAATATGCTTGAGTAAGGAAAAGTTAACAACTGAAAAAGATAAATATTTTTTGTAAAATGTTACGCTACAAGAAGATTAGTGATACCTACAAAATAGAAATTGGTAAATTAATTATTCTTTTTCTTTTACTTTCCTGTTTGTAAAGAAAATTAAGTGTACGATGCAATTATGTACAAATATCAAAACCACCCTTATTATTATTAAGAACTATCTTATGATGCAATGTTAACATTTGCTACTAGATATGAGGAGCTTCGTACAGAAGAAGACCTGATCAGAGTAAATAAGTTGAATATATAAGACCAGTTATGGCTGCACTTTTTGGTTTTCACAAACTGACTGATTTGTTCCAATCAGATCAGTTGAGTCGTAGCTCAGTGTTACAGAACACACTCTCAGGTTGAGTATCAGATAGCAGAATAATATACTGCAGATTACATTAATCTTACTTGTTTTCTTTTCCTTTCTGCCCATTCTTTTCCATTTTTTTGGTGGTTTTGATTCTGTATTTGTTTTCACTGTTCCATAACAAAGATTATCTTCACAGGACACGAACTGTAATTATATATACACATATTTCCTATATCATTTACTTATGACTGTTGTTTGAACTCTTAGTTTCTTTGCTGTATTATATACATTCAGTAAAAAATAATTTAAAAACCCCTTAACTGATTTATAAGCTTTTATGCTTATCACTCAGAACAAACCTCAAGAGCACTTGGCTATGAAATTAAACATCTAGTCATGGTCAAATTAAGACTTCCTTAGTCAGCACTCACTTAGATTTTCCCTATGCATCAACCAATGGAGCAGCAGCAATATCCTTTGTATAGAAGTTTCACAGTTTCCCATTTGTTAGTTATTTACCTAACAAATAGGATTGAAGGGACTGGTAAGTTATCTTGGAGTCAAAGAAACTATGCTAACCACCAAGTTGTCTGGCAGCCAAAGAGAGAAGGAAGAAGATGGTTCATACCTTACCTCTGTTGGTGAAGCTAACACATTGTACACCTGTGAACGAGGAAGTTACGGTGGCTGGAAAGAGAAGCAGCATGAGGAACCCTGGCTTTGCAGTTTACTCATTTACTGCTAAGGAATACAGAAACTACAGTCACTTGTGCCTAACAGAAACATATAAACAATCCTCAGGTCAACATCTACCTTCCCAGCAGAATGCTCTTTTCTCTTTGCTGTTGGGTTTCCTATCAATCTTTATTATTCGAGTGGCTTCAACTTGTAAGATGACCAAATGTTCTACTGCTGTAGTTTTTGGAAGACAGTTGTCCGCATCCTAGTTGGGTGGACCTCAACATTAGCAATGAAGAGCCAGGTTCCATAGAGTCACCAACTCACAGTGAGGACGAGCTTGTCAGAGATCTCTGGAGATTGCTTAGTCCACCCCACCTGCTCAAAGTAGAGTCAGTTAGATCCACTTGCACAGAGCTTTGCATCCAGTTGAATTTTGAACATCTCTAAGGATGGAGACTCCGCAAGTTTTCTGGACAACCTGTTCCAGTGTTTGATCAATTCTGTAGTTAAAAAAAAACTTTTTTCATTTTTTGAAATGGAATTTATGTTTCAATGCTTCTCATCCTGTCACTGGCTGACACTGAGAAGATAGTTAGTAAGATATTAGATACTAAGCTTATTAAAAATTCTTGTAATTCTGCTCAAATACAACCAACCATCTTTTCAGAAAGGCACAGCCAAAAGCTTAAGAAAAATCTTGAGCAAAGTCTTATGAAAAGTCGTACCTTGTCCCAAAAGTGAGTAAAAAACAATGAAGAATCCTAGAACATAAAATATCACTGAGGCTACCATACTATTGATAGACTTTAGTGTTTTAACCTGTATACTCTAACGTCGACCCATGCGAGTAACCTGGACTGTTACAATGGTTTATAAAGAGAGGTAATATCTAACAGTTTTATATGACCAAAGTCACATTGCGTTTTGTATCCAGAAGCTACTACCTTCAGTTTCTTCCAGAGACAAAAATAACCTCCAGGATTCAGAAAATAAATGATTGAATGAATTTTCCTTTGACTAAACAGACTCTCCAAGGCAAAAAATATTCATGAGTACAGAAAAAATATGTGGACATTTCCAATAAAATCCACTGACACAAAGCTGAGAAGTATCCCCAAGAGAGGGAGAATCAGAATGTCATACAAGAAAGAAAATGTTAGACTTCCTTGAAACACTATGCAGTTTGAGTCATAGGTACTTAAGGAAAACCAGCACAGCCTGGTACACAGTCATGGTAATAAGATGAGAAGATGATAAATTACAGGAGCCTCTAAATAGATTGTTTGGAAAAGGGCATAATTGTTATCTCTGGCTGTATCAAGAGAGTGACTGCCAGAGAGAGAAAAGAGCTAATTAAACTAAAGAATAGCATAAGGAGAAAAGGCTATAAAGAAGCCGTGACTAACTTAGGTTGGGCATTGGAAAGAGACCCATGGCCTTTGCGAGAGTCAAGAATAGAGAGCAGTCTGCAAGGTTTCAGGAAGTCGGGGCAAATAAATTTGCCCCTTCTGCTATGGATTTTAAAAAGTTTGTGGAAGGGATTTATGATATTCAACCTCTGTCAACAGGTGACTGGATGGGGTTACTCAGGGTGTTCTTCTGGTCCTGAAGCCTCAAAAGGTGTGAGATGACTTCATGACATGGAACTTGAACTTGAAAGTGGTCTTCTGGTAAGAAACAGCAATTTAATTTCTAGATGAGAAATTAGGAGTAAACATGAGTAATCCTGAATTCAGAGAAATAGTCAGAAAAGACTTGCAAAATGCAGAAAGACTTTACTGCTGTGATCTCTTGTATCAGTCAGGACCCTATAGACTTTGATCCTGAGAGAGAATAAGGATGTAGAGGTAATTGTTTTGCTGCAAGAAATTATAGTCATTGACAATTAGATCTGGGTAAGATTTTTCAGATTAATAGATTTGTGCTAAATACAGTGCTGAGCTCTTTGAAAATGTTAAATAATAGGTCTTTCATGTTGAAAGATCATTATGGTCCCCAATTTAATTACATTTAATTTAAAACTAAAGGCAGAAAAATCCCTTTAAAAGCGCAAATAAATCTATTATTATGCAGCAAATATAAAGCCTAAGTTTTTTTTATGACATGACATTGTTAATTCTCCTCTCCTGGTGTCATCTAAAAGCGTAATAGTTGTGTTCTGTCTCCTATTATCTAGGTCATTAATGAAAGTATACAATGTGGTGTGCTACTCATGTGCTTAAAATTAATTTGGCGCATAAATGTTTGCAAGACAGATTCCTTTGCAGTGCATCAGTCGCAGAGGTTTTGGCAATTTTATACTTTTTAAAGCAGCTGAAGCTTTTTGGGTTTTGGTTTTTTTGTTTGTTTTGTTTTTTTTTTTTTTTTAATAAAGCCTAATATTGCAAAACAGGCTTTTTAAACATTTCTGATATTCTCTTGTTCTGACCCATTTGAAAGACTATATAAATCTTATCTGCAAAGTTTGGAATTTCCCATTAATAATAATGAAGAAAGAGAAAAGAACAATAAATTGTTCAAGAAGAGCCTGGAATTTTTCACTGCGAGTTATCCAGTAGAGTAGAGAACTGAACAAAGATATAAACATCAAACAAATGAAATTTTGATTGTCATTTATGAGGAGAAAACATCTGTAGTGGATATAACAAGCAATCTTGAATCTTAATATTCAGACTTTAATGAGTAAACAGATATTTCACCATCTTGTAAAACAATAGTATTATGAGCTCAATCTGGTTAGAACTACTCTGGTGCTTAAAGACAGGCTTAAGTGTTTTTCTGGATCAGGCCAGAATGGTCAGCACCCTGCCAGATTAATTCTTGGAAGAGTTTACAAAAAATAGTGAGAAAACTTCTTGTGCATAGCAAGAAATCCAAAACAGTGACCAAACTTAATCTGCATTGACAACAGGGTAAGCCAAGTTCTTGAAGAGAATGATCTGAGGTACAGAGCACAGCGTCAAAAAAAAGATGATTTTTTATCTTTTTTTTTTTTTTTTAATGGCAAACGTTTTGTCCCCTGCGACACTTGAATGGATTCCAGGCCAAAGGAGGGTTCCAAAACATTTTTGCGTAAAACACCAGGCTTGAAAACCCACTTCCATTTGCACAAGTGGGCGAGTGAGCTCACTTGTGGTTGAGTCTGTGGGAAATGCTAATGTAAAGAAAATTGCCACTTTCTCTCATAAAACAGTGTGAAAAGCAGAGAGTGTGCCTAGATCTATGGAAACTGCTCAAAACTGAAAGAACTTTTAAATAACTTGCCTGACTTGCTGGCTTGATAATTCCTTTTCATCAGAAGGAAGAATTTGCATGTACTATTCATATTGCAGTGTTTTCAAGAAAACGTTAGAGTTGTTCTAATTACCCTTCTTGCATTACATCCCCCTTCTTTCCTCCCCACAGAATGGGTGTAATTGCCAGTTCTATATTATTCCTTCACCTTCATGCAACACTTCATCTTCTTCTCCTCTCCCTTCTTGTGGGGTCACTGAAGCTCTTGCAGCATGTGGTTTGTTGGACAATGGGATCCTCAATTAAATCCCTATTTACTGGTAGTTGGTGACTGTTCTAGATCCTTCTTCCTTCCACAATTCATCAACCCACTTATACTTGAATTAGTCTTTATTATGTATTTACTATCCAGCCACTCAGACAGATACTAATTTCTCTTTGGTTTGGCTGCAGTGGGTCTGCTTGGGATGGAGTTAATTTTCATCACAGCAGCCTGTGTGGTGATGTGCTTTGGATTTGTGGCTGAAAGAGTGTTGGTAACACACCAGTTGTTTGTCACTTGCTGAACGGTGCTTGTACAGCATCAAGGCTTTCCCCACACCTCCCTTGTCCCTGCCCCCAGTGAGCAGGCTGGGAGAGGGCAAGAGGTTGGCAGGGGGGACACATCTGGGACAACTGACTGCCTCTCACCAGAGGGATACCCTATCCCATATGACATTGTGCTCAGCAATAAAAGCTGGGGAGAAGAAGGAGGAAGGGAGGATGTTCAAAGTTACTGTATTTATTTTTCCAATTAACCATTGCGTGTGCAGACCATGCCTCTGGGGCAAGGCTGGACATCTGCTGGCCAATGGAAAGTAGTGAAGTAATTCCATATTTTGGCTTGCTTGCATGTGCAACTTTTGCTTTCCCTGTTAAATTGTCATTATCTCAGTCCACAAGTCTTCTCACCTTCCTTCTACTTTTTCCCCATCCCGTGGGAGAGGGGAGCAAGGGAGTGGGTGGGTGAGTGTTTGGCTGCTGGCCAGGGCTAACCCACCATATTGGCTAATTAAGTACTCGAATTAAGTAGGAACCCTTTCTATATAATCTTAGAAATTTATCGGTTGGATTGATCCTAAATATATAATTCACCATAAAGTGCTTAAAATCATAATTTTTTTGTTTGTTTGTTTTCTCCTAGCTTTGTTCTATAATGTTTAAATTTCTTGTGCGTTTCCAAGTCTGTAGGAGAATGTTATGTTGGCAAAACCGCAGCAATTTTACAGGCTCCAGCCTCAGTCACGTATTTCATGTTTTTGGAGTTCTTTCACTACCTACAGTACATCTGAAGACCTTGTCAGATTGTATCCAATTTTACACGTGTTTTTGCACTCTCTGGGTAGACGTTGGCCTACTTTACAAGAGGAGTTAAATGATTCTTGCCTTTGAAGTCTGGAAGCACTGCTGCAGAGATCAGCTATTAAAGGAAAGGAGGCACAGTGCCTGCTGTAACGGGATTTCAGTCCTTATTGATCGCTTTAACGTTGCCAGAGAGCAAATAATCCCAATAACGTGACTGATCAGTTCAGCCTTCAAAGCCGACCCACACTGACCAAAGCAGAGAGGGAAACTCAGTGAATTACACTTATCCTGTACTGCCCCGCATTTACTCGGCTCTGAATATTACAGTCCTTACCTGTCAGGTTAATGAATACTGAGGCACTTAGATAATCCTCTATCACTTAATTAGCATGCCTCTTATGAACTTGAAGTAAATGCCCATTGAGAAGCCAAAAATAATAAAATTATCTATAATTCTTTGACTTCCTTGAAACCAGTGGTTACCAGAAAAGCCAAATATTAGTAATTTGTTGCACGGTATCGTATAAGGCACTGGAACTGTTAACTTGTTTAAATGCAGAAATAGCTACTCTGCCTGTGATGCTACAGTTGTTGCAGACAACCATCAATAATCAAGGAAACACCAATAATAAATCCTCATGAACAACGACATAATTCTGACCCTAGTAAAGTCAGTAATTTATTCATTTAAATAATTGAAACAATTTAAATATGGCAAGACTTTAGTTTAAGGGCGTAACATAAGCAAATCTTCCTTTTGGCTACCAGCTCTGGATCAAAGGCAACTGTTACTATTAATTCTTTGAACAGGCATTGCGTGGTGCAGCTAAACATAACAGAGTGCCTCGCCATATTATGGTCTGCCAACTTACTCATCATATTTTGACATACGTATGGAGCTTGTTAGATGAATGGTCTGAAAATTCTGGAAGTTCTATCTTACTTTTTCTGAACTGTTTTATTTTTGCGGTATGTCTCACTGAAACTTCCATGAGAGTTCACTTCCATCATTCTGTAATACAAATAATGTACCTTTTAATGATTGTTGACATTCTAGGTCTGTATAACCAGAGAGTTAGTGGAGGCTACCAGCTATAAAGGGGCTGCAAACCCTAAGGATCAGCAGCACTTAACTTGAAAAATACCTGCAGTACCACAACTATTGACAATAATTTAGGGACCACAATAAGAACACAACCTTTGATACAATCTGTTCACTATTTTGACTATTTTAACACATGTGAGACCCAGAGGACGTAAATATTCCTCCTTATTATAGCCTACTTTTTATTCAGTTTTGTGATGCCTGGCAACTATGTTTGTCTTTCCCCACTGTGTTTTCTCAGGGAGTGTAAATCTGACAGAGGCCAATGCACTGAAGGAGAAACAGAAGTGTTCTAGTTGTCCTTTTATTCAGTAAATGAAAGTGGGTCCAGAGGAGGGCCATGAAGATGATCAGAGTGCTGGAGCACCTCTCCTGTGAAGACAGGCTGAGAGAGTGGGGTTGTTCAGCCTGGAGAAGGCTCTGGGGAGACCTTATAGCAGCCTTCCAGTACCTAAAGGAGGCCTACAGGAAAGATGGGGAGGGACTTTTTACAAGGGCATGTACTGATAGGACAAGGGATAACAGCTTCAAACTGGAAGAGTGTATATTTAGATAAGATATTAGGAAGAAATTCTTTACTATGAGGGTGGTGAGGCACTGAAACAGGTTGCCCAGAGAAGCTGTGGATGCTCCATCCCTGGAAGTGCTCAAGGCCAGGCTGGATGGGGCTTTGAGCAACCTGGTCTAGTGGGAGGTGTCCCTGCCCATGGGAGGGTGTTGGAACTTGATGATCTTCAAGGTCCCTTCCAACCCAAACCATTCTATGATTCTGTGAAATGCATCATAAACTTCAATAGACACTGGCTTATTACTGTGCCTCATCTCTGATCTTGAAGAGCCACTCCAAGCAGTGAACTAATCATGCTTGAGGTTCAGTTCATTTGCCCCGACATGCTACTTGAGATGCCCATGTGACCTCAGGCGGACACCTCAGAAAGGCGTGGATATCCTCTCACTCCTAAGTGTGCATCTGCCACTGCCACATGGGTGACTTAGTGAAGATGTAGGCAAGTATTCAGTTCACTACATAAAGGTGCCTGATGCCTGTGGTCTGCAGCACCTGAGAGGGCCACCTGGAGCAGCATGTGCAATAGACCCATCTGGAGGCCAGACAAGATATTATAAGAGTTATGAAATGACATGGGACTCCTTTGCATTGACAACTGCCATCAAGCCATAGAGCTAGGCGAGACAAATCACACCTTTAGTTCCTATGGAAAGAACATTTATCACAAAAGGAGTTGTTATGGTCTGCAGTCCTAAAGACTTGGCTAAGACTACCTTTCTATTTTTCACAAGCTATAGAAAAAAAGTCAAATGGTAATAATCAGCAGCCAAAAATTACTTAGTTTATATTCTCAGCTCTCCTCAGCACTGGTGAAATGATCCTGGGTTTGGGGTTTTTTTTTGGTTGGTTGGTTTTGTGTTTTTTTTTAAAGAATGTGGTATTTAATTATATATCAGCATTTTACAATAACTTCTCCCATTACTGTTACATTCGTACAGGATTTGGTTTCTTCAGCAGAAATACATCTTTTCAGCAGCAAGTGGGTGAGTTGCCTTAGATTACCTTTTGAAGGCTGACTCAATCTATTTGCTGTTTCTCATTCTGTGCTTGATAATCACCATAACAGACATAAATATAGTAGGTCTGTATTCTCAGGAACTTACAATATACAAGACTAAGGTTATGGAAACTATATTGTGTGGCTGCTTACTTTAGTTAGCACAGCTCCAGGCAGGTCATCTACAGAAATCCAACAAGATGTGTACACTGGAAAATATGGCATACTGCTTATTATTCAAAAGATTTACTACTTTTTTAAAGAAAAAACAGTAGTGTGATTTTAAAAAACTAATTGTAAAGTTAAATAACAGCTACATTCTCTGACTCCATCAATCTTAATACTTTCTCTTAGCTTCTGCTCATCACATAATCTGGAAGTATCGACAAGTGTCTTAAAACCCAAGTTCTATTAAAGTGTGCATCTTTGCAGAGGAACATAATCTTGTTAGGTTTAAATCAGTAGTATCCTAAAACCTTGTTTTTTCCTTTTCCACAACCATGGAAAGAGATTAGAAACTTGGGTACAGAGACAGAACAGTTTTGTGCTGTTTCTAACATCTCTAGAAGCAGCCAAGTGCATAAACAAACTTTTCTGAGTAGGAGCAAGTAGCAATGACTCTTTACTACAGGTTCTGCTTTTTACTTTGTAGATATCTATAACGTATTACTTCTTACCTTGTTAAACTATATTTTGTAAAGATTCTGTTCTGAATCACTGACATTGACTTACCCTAATATATTTAATAACCTTCTGATATTCTGCAGCTTCCTTGAGGGTGGCAGAATGCTTACCTGCTTTAGAAAAAAGTTATCAAGATTTTCATGACTACTATGGGTTTAGTAAAATATCAATGCTTGACATAAATGTTATAAAGTTGTCTGACATAGCAAAATACAAAAAAATATTTCAAGAAGCCATATATCTTTCCAGCTGAATGCTAGGGCATCCTGACCGCAGATTTGGAACTACAAGAAACAAGTCATAAACCTCTGAACCTTGGAATTAAGAAATCTGGCACAAAAAGGCAAAACCTATCTGTTCATCCATAGTTAATAGTTGTGCCTTTTTCAAAATTGTATATGCAGAAGCAAAACACACGTTTTGTTGAATAAAACACTGCTTAGCTCAAGCAAAAACAACTGATGCTATTGGAAAAGTGTGAAGGGCATTGAGGAATAAAACGATTGTCATGCTGGAGAGAAATGCAGATAATAAATGTGTAAGAGACAAGCAGATCCCCAGTGCTTTGAACAGTAGGCTTAATTTCATTTGTTGCCTCATTCCACGCTTTTTAATGCTAATGTGTGTGTACAATAGAGTTTGAGGTACCACGAAAAAAAAAAGACAGAGAAGGAAATGGAAAATAAAAGAAAATAGACACAAATTGAAGGAAACATGAAGGAAAATAAAACTGAATAAAAGTGCTAACAGGAAAGGAAGAAAAGTAGGAACAGGAGGGAGAAAATTCACATTGACTTGTTCATAAGGGTAAGGAAGATGGTGGAAAGTGGAATTAGCAAAAAGAAAAGAGTAAAGCAGATAATGAGAAAATGGGCAGTATTTCATTTTCTAGGGTGTAAGGGAGAAAAATCCCCAACATGTAAAGCAAAAATTAGGTAGAGTACCATTAAAAAGGAAATGGAATATCAATTAAAAAAAGGTAGAGAATAATTGAGCAAAAGCACTAGAACTAGAACCTGCTTGAGGACCTGCAAGTAGATGGAAATTGAACAGACAAGTGCATCAAATGGCCAAAATACCCGAAGGGCACCACATGTGCTAAGTGTTAGTCCTTTCTGATGGTGCAGTCATCCTTGCTCCTACATGAGAAGTTTCAGATGTACTACCTTGCAGTTCTTCCTCCTCGTTACCAGAGGCTTTATACAGATAATTTGCCCATGTTTTGTCCTGCCAGTGAGACAGTCAGGTTTCAGCCAGCTTGCCAGGGGGTCGTCTTCTCGAATTCTCTCTGCCTAATACACAGAGGTGCTGCATTGGAGAAGGCTAATAAAAAGGAGAAAATATATACCAGTGCTAAATTCACTGCATATACTTCCCACCTCACCTCCTAGGAGGCTGGCTTAGATCTGAACTACGATGTTGGGGCCTAGTTGGTGTTTTATGCCAAAAAAAAAAAAAGAGTAATAATTAAAATCAGGCTGCACCAGCCAAGTGGTAAAACAGATCAGTAGGTAGAAAGAGCAAAAATCAATTGTAGTGTGGAAAGCAATTAATTCCTCTTAACAGGAAATTCTGTGGAGGGAAGTATCATTGTTCATAAATTGTTTCTCTTTCTTAGCTAATTAAAAAACATTTTTTGTAGAGCGGTTAGGCCTTAGCTGGCTGGGATACAAAATCCAGTCATGTGAGGCTTGATAAATTAAAGTCACAGTTTTTCTTGTCTATTTGGCTTGCAAAATTTCCCCCATGTTTCTCTTATTAAAAAAAAAAAAAAAAGCACTTGCTTTTTGCAATATTTTGTTTTACATTGATTGCAATGAAATGTTTTGGTGAGTCTCTATGCTGTCTTTTATCACCGATTCCAGCCAATAAACTATGTATGACTTCAACAGATGTTTTTTCTACTGAGGACAATAAGATGTTTTGAAGTCCGCAGAAGCATATTAAAATAAGGAGTAGTTTAGAGAATGGTATGGAAATAAGAGACATTTTTCCATGAAGACTTCTAAAAAATAACCTTTGATCTCCTATTTAGGCGTAATAATAAAAAGCAGAAAGATATTGAGGTAAAGACATAACTGTGCGTAGGAAGGAAGCACCTACAACATTCACAATTAGTGGCAGTTAATGTTATATCTGGAGTTTAGATGGACCATGCCAGATTTTCCTTTGGTGTGGCTGTAGCTCCTTTGACTTTGATAAAGCTGGGCTGACTGTTTTCTATCAGGTGAGGATCTGCCCCTCTGTGTCATGTTGAGATCAAGAAGAAAAGAAGGGACAAAACTTGAAGAAGGATTAAAAGATGTCTGGTTTTTATCTCATTTAAATTCTGATTGGGTTTCTAAAGCATTATGAAAGCTTTTGTATTTTGTGGTGTCTCATGCTGTATGCAGTATTAAAAGTACCTGTAATGTAATTCTCCTTTAAGTAGAAATTATGGTGTTTCAGATGTTAGATACATATTGAGCTATACAAGAAATGTGTCGTAATACTTCCTTCTGTTTTCCTAGCTGGACTTAGCCAAAAGATTTGCCATCTTTACCTATTTCTGTAACATTTTAGGCTTGGAATTGTGCTTAATCATCTTACCCAAAGAATGTTGTAGCCTCAGAAAAGTAGGGGGACACACACACGCTCAAATGCCAGGCTCAGTGTTTACAGGATACATAGGTGAAACTAATGTCAACTTGAGCATTAAAGAGCGTGGAAGGAGGCAACAAATGAAATTAAGCCTACTGTTCAAAGCACTGGGGATCTGCTTGTCTCTTACACATTTATTATCTGCATTTCTCTCCAGCATGACAATCGTTTTATTCCTCAATGCCCTTCACACTTTTCCAATAGCATCAGTTGTTTTTGCTTGAGCTAAGCAGTGTTTTATTCAACAAAACGTGTGTTTTGCTTTTGCATATACAATGCTCAAGTTGACATCAGTAGCAATGGAACTGAACATAGTGGGATGGAGGTTGAATGTTTTTGTCCTTCTTTTTTACTTTTTCAGAAAAAGCTTTTTCTTTCTGCAAACGTAGAATTTAAGTGACTGAAACTTCTTGAAAGTGTATATGCAAAGTGTATTTTTTCTGAATTGTAGAAACAAGTTTAAAGCAGAAACAGTTAGCACTCTTTTTATCATGTCTTCCAAAGAAAGTATTACTATTATTACTACTAGTAGTAGTACTATAGTAGTATTATTATTTATTATTATTATAATTATTATATAAACTCAGTATTTTTTGTGCTGCAAAAAGCAGCAATCAAAATTGTGAAAGGAAATGAAGCCTAGTTCTTTAGGCTGATTGAATCATTTTTCTTCAACCATAAGGAAATTTCAACTTTTTGAATACAGTGAAATGTTCTAAAGAAATATATATAAAGTTAATTGGAATTTTTTTGGTTTGTCCATTGAACTAAATTAATTATGTACCCTCAGAGCACCAGCACAGATCCCTGGCACTTTATGAGAATCAGTCTGATATTTGTTTTTTAAATGTCTTTATCTGTTGGTGGATAAATGTATCTGACTTAGTATATAAACATATAGCTTATAAGTTTTCAGAATTTTTTGCAGATCCAAATCAAACAGAAGTAGTTAATTTTCAATCGCAGCAAAATGTTGCTAAACTAAGATGCAGGTGTACTGTCTGGAAAGAGGCCAGAAAAAACACTTGAAAAGTTGCACAGTGAAATCATAAGAATTTGCAAATGGTGATGTGTCGTGCTTTTAATTATACAAAGAGGTATGCATAAAAGCAGGCAAAAAGGGGTTTAATCATGGCTGAGTGAGTTTGAGTATAAGCCGTCTTGTTTTAAATGTTTTGTAGATCACAAATCTTCTCAATCTTTTTCCCCTTTTTTTTTTTTTTTAATAACTCAGATTATTACTGACATCCTTTTAACAAATAACAGTTGCTGTTTTTAAGGTAGAGCTTTTCCTGAAGCAGGAAAAGTACTGTCTTGAGGACTGAACAGGTATAGGACTCTGAAGAAGTCTGAAAGTTTACTGAATGTATTTGAATAACTTTGTCTCATAAATTTGGCTCATATAGAAAGACATATGGGTTTAATCCTCCACTTCAGTACAACAGTTTTACACTGGTGTAACTTCGTTAGAGTTGCAACGGTGTACAGTTGGAATAACAAAGTGGCGAATCAGACCCACATGTGTTTCATATCCCCCGAGAGTTGTCTATCACGTGCTTCTCAGATCTGGTGTGTATGGAGTGGCATGTAATATCTGTGGGACAGGTACTATATCATGTTAGTTCATGTGAGCCAATATATTATCACATGTATTATATTGGGTAAAATATGCACTCTGCAGGTTCAGCCTCTGAAAGGGGAGGTAAAGTGCTATAAAGTTATGCAAAACCTGCTATAGGAAGAAGCAGTAAGTGCCTCCAGCTCTGCATGTGGTCGGGTATTTGAGATAAGGAGTCATGGCACTGGTCCAGTGGTTAGGGATGGTTCACCTCTACAAGCACAGCGTGACTGAACCCAGTAGTGATTTTCAATGAGTACAGAGAAGGGAAGAACTTTGCTTATGGAAGGCCATCACCACTCCTAAAAACCACCTGAATGGGGTTTTGAGGTTTGTTTTGTTTTGTTAAAATCCCAACCAAGCTATGACCCAGCCCAAGCCTGTTTGTGTTACAAGATCTGATGGGTCTGTAGCACAAGGCAACAAGACTTGATGAACAGCTGTAGAAAAACACTGCAGAGTCCTGATCTGTGCGCAAGATTCACAGCATATGTTAAATAGTTATTGTGTACAATGGAATGAATTTAATTGTATTTAGCCATGCTGTAATTTGCGAACCAATTGTTAAAACATGCTGCAGGATGTCAAACTCATATTTTTAATAAGCTGGGCAAACTATCAAGTGGTCAATGTTCTTGTGCTTCAGCCTTTTTTGATTAGTTGCCTTGCAGGCGGATTTGGACAGTTATATGGAAACAATACAGGGATGAACAAAGAAGGAACTGGAGTGATAATTTGAGAGAGTAACTGGGAAATTGGTCAAAGGAGAAAAAAGCATGATGTAGATGGTTCACGGCATGTTGCTTTTTATCCTGTTCACTTAAAAACAATGTGCTGTAATTTATGAGTAGACAGACCTAGTTAATCCTTGCTTGGTTTATGTAGATGCTTGGGTGTCCAAAAGCCCTAAATCAGTTTTATAGTATGCATTACATGTACTGTTGACTGGCTGACCTGAATAAAATGAAGTTTACAAACTGGTTTTGATTAACCATGTCTGAATGTAGACATTTAGCCTATTATTAAATTTAGAAGCCATTGGTTTATATTTTGTTTTATTGCTAATCATCTTTTACATTACTGTCAGAGTTTCCATAATGTCCAATTAAAAACCAAACATTGTGCACAGATAAATAAAACTTCTCCGAGCTTGTGAGAAGAGTGTAGACTGTGTTTGGAAAGCACCCATACAACTGCATTGTATTACCATGGAAGAATTACTGCCAGGGACAAAAGATACCTCAGTATCTTTTCTCTACAGCAGACTGGATGGATGGTCTGTTAGTTTGACCAATACAGCTCCGCTGGGTTTACTTATGACAACAGAAACTACTGGAAGCACAGCTGCCCTGGCCTTTCATTCTGATAAATGAGGATTTTCCTAGACATTTCTTATGTGTTCGTTGCAGTTTGGAGGCTTAGAGGATAAGGCACCCAAAAGCAGCACTGAAGGTAGCCCAAGCTGGGCTCTGATGGCTACTGAACGCTTTGACATTAAATGATTAGAGCTAGATACGTTGGCTCCGTCTCTACTAATAAAATAACCATCGCTGGTGTGGGTCCAGGCATTGCCGCGTGATCGTCCGTATTGTTTGTCAGCACACAGTCTCGGGTGTGCTTTTCACTGGTGCCAAGAAGCTGTCTTCCAGGTGATACTTGAACATAGACTGAAGGGTGGCATGTACCAGAGGTGCTTACCAGAAAACAGTTCAGAGGTACCACCTGGTTTGGGGAGTAAGATGGTTGTGTGGAAGAAAGCTCTGCCATGTCAGTTGGGCAGAGAATAGGTTGTGGTTCATTTTCATTACTGCTGGAAACGGGGCCATTAAGGGGCTTTCCATTCCTGAGGTTCATACTGCCTTGGAGGAAGGCCCTAAGCAATGCATTTGCATGTGTCCCTCTCTGAAAGGGAAAACACACTTTGAATAGCCTCTTGTGCTTCAGGACACTTACAAGAGTCTTAGCTTCCATCTGAAATCTATTTTTCCCAATTCTGTGCTATGAGTATGGCAACTTATTAAGATATTAAGTGTCTTAATGTGTGTTACCAGCAAAAGTACAAACTGTAGATTAAAATCTGTTTTGCATTGTACCTGTGGGACTGAAGTGTCCCACTCCAACTCCAGCATTTACTTTGACTTGGTGAAGGGCTGGGAGGGATCATCTACTAACAGAGGCTCACCTCACCATGTCTTGAGTTGATTTCCAGCTTCTATTCCAAGGGAAATGCCTGAATATTTTCTCAATAAAAATAGCCAAAAGAGAAGCAAAACAAAAAGTGATGTGCTAATAATTAAGGAAACATCCAGCTAGAACTGAGAGGGGAAGATAACGACACATCACATACACCTTTCAAGCAGCGTGACTTGACCAAGTCTTAATGCACCTTCACAGCCACTGGTCTGGCTTGATTTCAAGTCTGTAGTTGTGGAACAGGACATACTTACATTTGGAGGAAGGTGGTAAAAAACCACATTGTCTGGGCCCTGATCTTCTGCTCATTGAAATGTATCAGACCTTTGTGAGTATTGTTTGCAGCTCCCTTGAGAAATACATAAGAATGCAGCCCTTATTGCCTCCAGCCTTCGCTCCTCCTCAGCTGAGATTCAACTTGGTATCTTAGAGTAAGTCTCTGTTAAACCATCCTCTCCAGCTTCTTGACATCCACAAAAAAAATGCCGCATTTCACAAAAGAAAACAAAGCTCCTGGGAGGAGCAATTGCAATGAGTCCCTCACTGCAGCCTGGGGTCTGCAGAGCTTAAAATGTGATGAAAGTTGGGAACATGCTGCTTCACTGATAGGTCAGGAGGAGATTGCTATTTCCATACAACCACACCTGTTGAGTACAAACAGGGCCTATTTCTGCAAACATGAGAAACATGAGTGCTGCAAGAGTAAGAGAAGTCCTGTTTTCCATCCAACCATCCCATAAAGTAGACCTACCTTTACCATCCATCTACATCCTATCCATCAACCCACGACCTGACTGGAGGCCGTAGGGAAAGCTGAGGTTTCCCATTCCTGCTTCTCTGAGGAACAGTCAAGAGAAACATGCTGGATAGAAAATGGGCAGATAGATAAATCTGATTGGGGAAAAAACCACAACATATTCAACAGATTTAGAAAGTTTAGGGCAAAAAGAGGGAAAGTTTTATTTTTATAGAAGGTCAAAATGTGGAACTGATGAATGCTTTTACTCTCATAGAAGCAACTTTTCTCCTGAGAATGCTTCATGTACCTCTGCCCAGCTGGAATATTTTTTTTACCTTAACATCTTGGCAGAACATCATTGGACTGTGCCAAGAAGTTCAAGTTTTCTGTGTAGAATTTTTTTCCCCAAAAATTTGAAGATCAAGATTTATTGAATCAGAATGACATGTGAATTTCAAAATAAATGCATTGTTGTTATCATAGACTGCAATAACTACATCCTAAAAAGTTCACGGAGTTCATGACCAGAATAATGTCATATTATTCAATATAATTTTATTATACAGTATATATGTGCTAAATTTCAAACAATTACTCCTTCTTGCATGTGATACCTTGCGGTTGGTTAACCTGTAGTTGCAGGAAGAGTCTTGATCTGAAGATAGTAAGAGAAAAAAAAGATATCATATTGCCATGGAATTTGTTCCAGTGAATACTTATGAAAATGAGTACTTTTTCCTACTTTGAATTTTCTGCCTTAGGCTTGTACTTCTCTGTAGGTAGGTAGGTATGTTGTCATATAAGAGCTGGCCTATTAAAAGTTTCAAGTGTTCCTTTTTGACTTTGGGACTTGGCAATTTTTGAAATACTAAATTTTGAGGCATTAACAATGATATCTAATAAAATAAAATTTATAAAACTCATAAAAATACAGTGGAATCATTCGCATAAGTTCAGCTGTATCTCAGTTATAGAAAATTATTATCTGCCCAAATTAAAATTCACTTAGTAATTCTCAAATAGAGCAAATCCCTTTTCCATTTATGAGAGTACAGGCAGCAGCGGGAAAAAGAGCATCATCTGACAGACTTGATTATCCTGCAGTGGGCCTGAAAGTCATAACTGTGTGTTCCAAAGAGGTGTATGTGACGGGGTGATGTCAAAACACCTGGGTGAAGCTCTGTCAGCTCCTTGTCTTCTGTTTGTGCGATTCCTGCGTGGCTGTCAGAGAGGCTGTACAGCGTGTCGGCTTTAATAAAAGCAATGAGGGAAGGGAATGAAGCGATTGCAGAGCCATTCAGTTGAAAGCGGGTCCTTCACAAATGATTGGGTAATTAAAAATATGAATGTAGCTAATCCATGTTGACATTTTTATAGCCTTTACATGAAACAACCTTTAAGGGTATGGTGGAGAAGGGAGATAAGATTCTACGGGAGGACCACTGGCAGTTGATCACAGAAAAAGAAGGTATCGTATGAAGAAAACGCTGGTTTAAATGGAGCATAAGCAAATAAACTGGATGCCTAAAAATAAACATCAATGGGAATCTCCTACATGAAAAATCACCACTAAAGTAGTTGTATATGTGATGATGAATCTGTAGCAACAAGCAGTAAGCTATCCCAGGGACAGCTGAAGTGCAGAGGTGCACACCCTTAGGTGACATGGAGACTGGCAAATAGTGGGCAGAAGTGAGGACAGCATTCTGTCTTTCTATCACTCATGTAACTTCTACACTTAATACAGCCACTTCTGGCACACTCTGTCCGTTCCTCATGTCCATTTTTTATAAAACTAAAAGATGCAAGAAGAAGCAAAAGCATGGTTCACAACTTGGAACCAAGGAGTTCAGTGATATATAAACCAAACTAACAGATTTTTTTAAAACACATCTGTATGTACAGAGAACAAAATATTTAAATTCCAGCATTCTTCAGTGTAACAAAGAAAATGAATGGAAGAATATAATAACACAGAATTTGAGGACCAGGAAAAAAATAGATGCATGCAGCTTGATTTACACAATGATGCAATTCACAGTGAGTGTTGTGCAGTGAGGACTGTAAGGGGTTTGACATCATATGAAATAAATAAATAATGGAACACTTTCCAACAGATAAAATCTAGCAGACAGTTGGTAAACTCTGTGGCTTGGTAAACAAGTTCCAGTGCTCCATAGTGCTTGGTATGAGGTATTTGGCCTGTGCTACTCAACAGATGAAATCTTAATACTGTGCTTTGGAAGATGATGGACTCTTTGTCTTCTGGTATTGTTCATGCTTGCAGGACATGAAGATATTTGAAATCAATCAGGCAAAGTCCAAAAGAGTATGTACACACAGGTTGTTTCTAATGAGTATTATGGCATAAGAGCTCATAATGGTTGGGGACCACTGGGTTGGAACAGCTTAAAATCTTTAGTGGTAACATCTAGAACTCTGAAAATATAAGTGACAGGGGAAGGACTTTCAAATTTAGGACATTTTATTTGTCTTTGCTTTACGCCAACCATATGTTAAACTACTCCTTGGGAATAATTCAATATATTAAGAGGTCTCCTTAGCTGTCCATGACCTGTTGTCTTTGTTCACGGTACCTGGAGTGCCTGCTGCTGTGCTTACATCCTCTCCCTTTTACCCCTTCCTGCAAATTGGGTCAGGCTCTCCTTCCACCCAGGGAATTTGTTGTCACTACAATATTGAAAGCAAAACAGGCCACAGCCTTTCTGGGTTGAATTGGGTCTGGTAATTCATAACATTAGCCAGTGAGAATTTGGCATGAGTCACCTATACAGAATCTAAACTGTCACAGGGCATAATAATGAAGAAAAGGGAAAACCAACCAGAAAAAGATATTCTTAATAAAAGAGGTTAATGAAATTCTGAAATGTGCCACCCCAGGATGTTGTGGAGGCAGTGTCAGCAGGTTCAAAAGATGATTAGTCAAATTGAAGGACTAGAGTCCATTAACAGACATACAAGGACAGGTAAGAGTTCTCTGATATCCCTTATGTGATGGCTATTGGGATATGGGAGTTTATGAAGGGAATGTACTACAAAAAGTAGCCAAGATCATGTGCTGTCATGTGTGTCTCCTTTTGCCACTGCTGGAACAGCAGGTTTGAATGGTCTGAGGACAAGTTCTCTGCTCCAGAAAGAAAGTAGTAAAGGAAAAAAGGGAATACTCGTATTGAACAAAATTCTTTCAGTATTAATCCACAGAAAGACTGTGAACATGAGCGGAGGTGAGTTAATTTTACATTTGCAAATAGCTGTGGAATATAAACTAGCACACTGACATTTCAAAGAATATATAAAAAATGTGGTACAAAATATCCCGATGTAGAAAAACCTTTGAGGAAACCTTGGTTGTATTCTTTTAGGAGGAGTGACTTCTGTATGTGTAATATTCTCCTTGTTTATTCATGATAAGAAAAATAAATAATAGGCTATTTCTCATCTGTGTAAATTGACAGAGGTCACTTGAATTCAGTGTAAATATTTTGCTATGCGCATGCTGAGCAGCTGACTTAAAAATTGTAAGTCCTCAACTCTACGTATTGCCGCTCAGAGGTATTAATCAACTACTGAGCTAACCCTGAAACCATGGAAACTTTGACAGAGGGTGGATCCCAAGAAATTTAAGTGAATTAGCCTCATTTCATGTGGAAAATTGGAGAGAAATATGCATACATTAAGGAAATATGCAAGCTAATGTTCTAGATGTTTATTGTTTCCATGTGTTTATTTCTAAACAGAGTAATTTAAGAAACTCACTTTGGGCATATGGAAAAAATATAGAAAAAAATCTGACTTAAATATATGGAAGCAAAACTGAAATGAAAAGCCTTTTGAGCTTTTTCTTCGGTTCTTTCTATCTACAGGAGTGATTTTTAATAGCAAGTTCCCGAGGCCACTGATGTTACCGATCAGTGTGCTTCCTGATCATCTCTGTCTCTCTGCTTTCTGCATTTCCCTTCCCTTCCCTTCCCTTCCCTTCCCTTCCCTTCCCTTCCCTTCCCTTGTTCTGCCTCCAGGCTCTCTGGGTAGCACCACAGAGCCTTCTTGGCCATCTCCCTCTCTTTGACCCACTTTGGGGTTTTTACACATGCAGTGAAACATTTCGTCCTTAGAGCGGAATCAACCAAAGCATAACCACTCGCTTTCCTTCCCACCTGTCAGCACCTGCAATAGCACCTGCTCACCGATGTCTATATTCACATGATGGATGTTATTTTTCTTATTTTTTTTCAGTTCTCTTCGGATTATTATCATTACTTTCTCCATTGTGACTTCAAAAACCATTCCTACCTCTTCATCCAGTTGCCAAAATATTACATCATCCCCGCTTTCTTCTCCTTTTCCTTCACAGCAGCCACTCCAAATACGTTTTCCAATAATCTTTTGGTCTAGTGACAGTGAGAGAGTGGGAGTGGCACGGTTATATTGCACAAATGCTATCTATGCCTTTTGTTCCTCCTCTGCTGTAACCTAGGACTTTTCTGGATTCTCTGTTCTCAAGGATCAGCCACTTCATGTCTTGGAATTGAGATATCTTCTCTGTGATAGAAGAGAAGGGATCATTTAGCTTCTCTTGTGACTATTCCATATAGAAATTAGTGGATGCTTTCCTGTTGGTTTAGGTGGTGTGATCTGACACTTCTTGTACTGAAGAGGGTCTTAGGAATGACTTTGAGTTGATTTACTATGAGTGGGTATTCTTAATTAAGTACATTACAAAACCTCATGTACAAACATACCTAGAGAGGCAGAGGGTGCTAATAATGCCCATCTCGCTCAGCTTTGTGCAGCAGACAAAGAACTTAGCTGGAGAAAACTGTACTGCTGGACTGACCACACAGTCAACCCAACGCTAGTCATATGAACTGTCTGAACAATATTGAAAGGAGGTGGAAAAGATGGACTGTAAAGATAATTCTTTTCTTTCCCCATCTTTACAGATATGCAACTAAAACACGCTGGACTGAGCACCAAAGATTTCATTATTGGTTGCAGTTTTACTGCAACATTTGAGATCCTTGGGATCCTGTTGTGCTAGGTGCTGTAAAAACAAAGACAAAGATATCTGGAGGAATTTACAGTATAGTTATAAGACAAGAGACAACAGATAGCTTAAGGGGAATGGGAAGCACAAGGAAACTGTAAAATAATTTTGGTCATCGTGACAAACAGTGATCTCAGCACTGTAGCATTCTTGCTAGCACTAAGTGTTTTGTAGACATCATGGAAAATATTGGGTGGAAACAAAACTCCTGTTTGTTATTATAAACAGAGCATTCAGAAATCTTTTTGTGGTCTGTTACAATTGCACAGCAATCCATTTAAAATTGACTGATACCAAGTTTCTTCATTGTGTAGCAACGGGACGAGTAACTTAATACAGATAAGTAGAGCACTGGGGTTGAGCTTTGTCTTGCAAATAAAATTCCAAGTGAGACACAGCAGAATAAGACTTACCAGGCAAAATGTAGCTTTGCTGATACATAAGCTTGAGCCAGGACAAGGACTGAAGTTAGAACCATGCCATGTTAGAGGCATGCTGTTATAAAAAGAAATGTATTTCACAATATGAAATAGTCACTCTAGATAATTTTATAGAAGCTCAACTGCGTGTGTTAATTAAAATGCCTGGGACCGTGGACTTTGGCTGCAGGCTCCAGGTCCACACAGAGGGGAAAGGAACATGGTTGAGCCAGAAACCTGGAAAAAACCTTGTTTCTACCGCCAGTATTACAAGTATTGGAGGGGCCAAACTGGCAACTTGCCAGATCAACAGAGATGTTATGACCAGTTTTTGCTCAGCATACTCAGTTCCCCTGGGTTTTTGCGCTTCCCCTGAGATGAGTCTTCAAGTGATAAAACTCCATGACTAAGATCCTAATGCAACTGAATAGCACTTTTCTGACAATACACCATTTCACCATTCATTTGGGTAGGAAACTGTTTGCAGGTTCTCTGTTTCACTTTTGTGTTGAAAAAGCAGCAGATTTTAGCATAAAATTGCTTTTCAAGCTACGTATAGCACTTGGAAAAATATTCTAGATGATCAAAAGACAAGTGAAATATTTCAATGTGCCCAATTATTCTATCAGTGTTTAAATTCCTGAACAGGAACACATACATCCTAAGTGGCACAGTAATCAAACTGCTGGACTCAGTTCAGACATCTCTCTGCTCAACTCAGTAGAAAACCTAAAGCACCAAGGTTCTGCAGGAGTTAACAGCAGGACCTAAAGGTCTCTTAAGTTGTGGATGTCTAAGATGAGAGAGAATAACATGAAGTTGCCTGGAACACAACTGACGTGAATCATCTAAATCCAAGAATAATAACCAGGATTGTTACAGGGTCCTAAATATGCTGGTAAAAGCTTTAAGTGTCTACAGTTTGGCTGCAGTATGTGTTTTAGGCACCTTTTGCTGCATCTGGGTGTCTTGAAAGCATGTCCTCAGAAGGTCGTAGAGGTGTAGCTTTTACAGAAGGAAAGAACAGGCGGTGCCTGAGCTGCCTGATGGATGGGCAGTATTAATCCAATATGGAGTATAACAGCCACGGATATGCTTAAAATACAAAGTCGAGGGAGAAGACGGGGAATTCAGACCAGCAGCTTCTGCTTCTACTTCCCAGGACTGTGGGTCGCCCAGCAGATTACACAATCGCACTTGGTTAAGTGTCTGTCTGGCCCCATGAATGGTGAATTCTTGGCTGCAGCACAGAAGAGATTTCAACACCTTCCCCTTTTCCTCTCCACGCGTCGGTGCTCGCAAAAGCGCAGGGTGCTTAGGGCAGAGCACTCGGGAATGGGAGCCGAGGGCTCAGGCTCTCTGTAGCTGTCAGGGGAACCAAGCTATGGGGATGTTCCTCCTGCTTCTGTCCTCTCCGTACAAGGCTACGGTGTTGTGACAATCAGCTCTTCTCCAAGGTTTCAAAATGAGTGAGGCGGCCACGCTTCTACGCGTGTTATCAGGAAAGGGTGAATCTGTATTTGAAGGAAAAATTAGAGTGACGCCACGTCTGAATTAATAGTTTCAAAATAAATCGTCTAGAAAAGAAAGCTCACGTCGAATAGCCCGTGTGTCCCGTGGAGCTTGCCACGCACATCTGAGCAGTGTGGTGCAACATATGAATGCAGTTACCGACTGATAGAGTTCTGATTAGTGCAGTTGACATCAACCTATGGCTGAACTGGTTCTTCAAACATTGTTAAAGTAGCCTTGGTCTGGGTTGTCAAGTGCTTCTCCGAGATCCAACAAAAGCAGGAACAAAGCACCAATAATTGTTACCATGTTTATTTGATGAGTCTTAGTTTCATAAGATAATTATGTTCCAATAAAAAAATACATGCATAAAATACGTGAATTCAGCATTAAGATAGGAGTGTCATCCGTGCAATTCTCACAAGGTAAGACAGATACCCAATGCAGACAGATACCAAATGCAAATCCTAGGCAGATGGCAGCTGTTTTTTCTGTTTGGTCCCTGCTTATCTTTCTGCCCTCAGTTCCCCATCTTCCTCTCTCCCTTCTCGTTCCTCTGGTTAGGATCCCGGATCATCTTGGATACGGTTTTGAAAATGGCTGGAAAGGGGCAAATGCTGGACCAAACGAGATGGCTAATTTATTCTAATCAAATTCAAAACACTTAATTAATGAAAAGTTCAGGTTACAGAAGTCAGCCAAGTCTCTGTTTCTGTTGGAACCTCAGCACGTAGATTTCTTTACTGTTTATGATTTTTAACCATACAAGCCCATCAGAAAAATATTCTTCCTCTCTGTCTTTTTTTTTCCCCCCAGATAAAAAGATTAGGGCTTTGGGGGCAGGTGAGGGGCTCGGGGCTTGCAAAAATGAGGAGAAAAGTTTAAGCAGGAAAGTTCATTGCCTTTTTTCTAAGAAGCTAGAAATTGAATAGCCATTGCTGACTGTTAGTGTCACCTTCCGTGGGGAGTTTGTTGTGCCATCCATACACATTCACCCAGAAGAAGTTCTTATAGTAGACAGAGGCACTCTAAAGTCAAGCTATCTATGTTTACATTTTATTTACTACTACAAATAGCAATTCACCAATACCAGATACCACTTCTAGTGTACGGTGTTAGTTCGGGTTCAGATTCCAGCATCCGTTTGTGCAAAGCTATTCCCAAAGAAATAAAGTCCAACGGGCGTGATGTGTCGCAGCAGTGCAGCTCAGTGGGGGTGAGCTGCTGAGCAAGGCTTCCCTGGGGTGGGCAGGAGGGCATGGTCAGGGACTTGGTGGTGAGGAAAGCCCATAAACCTGCTTGAACATGCCCACAAGCGGAATCTTGGCCTGTGACTTCATGATTTATCACTGAAACTTTCTATCTACCATGGGCAAAAACTGGGTTGTGACTGTTCCACCCTGGATGTGGTGCTAGGATTACATTCCCTCTCATTCTTGCAATGGCACAGGAGAAAAGGTGGGAGAAGGAAGAGTGTGAAGAAGACCATTGCCTGGTACAGCACAGCTTGATCTTTCACTTCTGTTTGTTCTCTGCAGTCCAAGGGAGAAGCAGCAGCCCAGAGGAATGGGAATGTGTTTCAGCTGTTGCATAGGTCTCACTGCAAACCTGGACTGTGAAATTCACTCAAAAGATGACAACATAAAATATATCAGCTTTTAATTGAGTTCTGTCTGTCCAAAGTCCTTAAGCTTTTTGAAAATCACAACCTTATTTTCAGCATAGAGCTCCAACGTAACACTCGGAGCTGAACCAAAGGGCTAAGATGGGTGAGCCTGATTTCCTTAAAGGAAAAATAATCTACTTCATTTAAAAAAAAACAACCCAAGAGCAATAACAGAGCACCTCCCTGCTTTATAGCTGCAGACTCCTTCTCTGACTGATCTCTCCTTTGAGAAAGGCTTGCAGGCTGTTCCTGTCCACCACTCCTGGCTAACTGCTGGAGCTGACTCCCTCCAGATGGCTTCCAAGGATCACCGGGCAATTAGCCTTTGTCTCTTGAGCTAATATCAACACAACCCACCTGGATCTTTTTGACAGGCCTACACGCTATTGGGGCAGCAGAGGAATGAGAGGACTGCAACTGCACCAGCAACTCAGAGAAGGTTGGAAGGGACCTTTATGATCATTGAGTTGAACCATTAACCCAACACTGCCAAAACCACCACTAAACTGTGTCCCTCAACATCACATCTACCCGTCTTTTAAATACCTCCAGGGATGGTGACTCCATCACTTCCCTGCGCAGCCTGTTCCAATGCCCAATGTTTCTTTGGGAGAAAGGAGAGATCAGTCAGAGCAAGAGGAAGAAATTAAAGGCAAAGCAATCCTTCACGTTCTCTTGTGATATATTTGATCGCCCTTTCATGCCATGTATAATATTTCACTCACAGAAGGCTGCACTGGAGCAGTCAGCAGCATAGAGTCCTGCCTGAGCACAATGAAATATAACAAGTACAAATTGTTTGGGTTTTTTTCATAATAAAAATAATGGTGTATGAATAATCAAGTTCTTTTGTTTCATGCAGCACATTACATTTTTAAAAACCTAAATCGCCTTCGATATGCTGTTGAGAAAGCAGCAGTGAGCTCAGAGGTTTGCAGAAGACTGCAGTGATTCAGTTAGGTAGCATCAGTTTTACTTAAGGCTTTTACAGAAGCCCAGAACACAAAAGAATGTCTGGGAGAGGCTTAATAAGCAGAGGGACAGAACTGTGTTCTGTGATAAATTGCATACATAATGAGTAATGACAACGCTTTTTGCTTTTTCTTTTCATTTTGGGTCACAAATAAGCACAATAATTAACCAAGTCCTCTCAAAAGGGAATTATTTTTTTTTCTCGCTGAGCATCAGTGAGGACTGTATTTTTTCAGCTGCGCTGATTCAGAGTATTTTGTATCACCTTTTACAAAGCCAAACAAAGCTTAATGGTATTTCCATTAAATTTCAATTGAAATACTTCCAAAACAGTTCTTCCATAAAGATAGGCTATTTGTCCTGATACAGCTCTCTGATAAGACCTTATCTGGAATAGCGTGTACTGTTCTGGTAAGCATTTTCAAGAAAGCAGAAAAATCCAGCACAATAAGGGGAATTAAGTTCTTATCAGATGAGATGGAAGTACCAAGCTAATTCACTGCAGGAAATACAGGCAAGGGCTACACACTTGCCATCGAGTAGTGGATCGGAAAGGGTTGAATACACACAGGGAATGGCTGTTGGACAGTGTTGGCCCAGGAACAAATTGAGATGAAATGGTTATGAAGTCTGACACGGAGAATTGAAAGGGTTTTAAGCATCACGTGCTTGGATGACATTCTGGTGGATGTAAAGGGCTTTATTTAGTTTTAGGGCAGAACTTGCTCGCTTCGCAAAAGAAATTGCATAATATGATTCCCTCTGATGAAAATGGATGTTCCTCTCAGTCACATGTCCTCAATGGTAGCGAGTCCTAATGAATGTGTTCTTTAACATCTCCAATCTTTTTAAACCAGAAATAATGATTTTTAAAGTGAAGCCAGCCAAACTGGGCAGGGTGAATATTGACTCTCTCTGAAGAGAACACATTATTAAAAACACAAGCGAATCTGTCTCTCTCACCATGCAACCATTCCATGGTAAACCAAAAAGCATCAGGTTGCATCAAGGAAAAAGGAGGAAACTCTGATTTGATGGCTCTGTTTCTCTTCCCCTTGGTGTTAATAAGTAATGACTGTGAAATAAATAGAATTATATCAATGAGACTAGAATAAAATCCAGCCTTTGTATGAGAACAAAATAGGGAAAGAAAACCTTTTTTGTGTGTGTGTTTGGTACATTTAACTAAATAGTTACTGAAACTGGTAAAATACTTCTGTCAATTGGGTGTAAAATTATAGCAGAAAATGTTTACACTATAAAATATTGAAAAAAGTTGCAGTTATTTTTTTGGTGTGGCATAAAAGGTTACCAAGTTTGATGATGTCTGGATAAAAGTTTGTCTTTTCAAAATAGGCATTTTGGTGAGAAGAGTTCCATTGATTTTCAACTAACGCAATTAACGTGCAGAACTTCAAAATGGCATACATATTGCTGGAGCAATTTTATAAAACCTTGTAAAACTGTCAGTTCTTGCAGGTGGACTTTGTGATAGACTAGCAGCAGCTTTAAAAAAGGAATTAACCCTCCTTAACTTAATTTCTGAAACCAGTGGTCCTCATAGGCACTTTCCACAGCTTTTCCTTTTTCACATGAGCTTTATTATAATGTATTAAGTAGGAAAATACTGTTTTCTACCTTAAGTGATAAGTGAGATTATTTCTCAGGTGGTGTTGGCTGTTAGTATAATAACTGAAGTAGGTTTCTTATAAGGGAAAGACAGATTTTAGGGGGCAGTTGTTACAAGGAAAATTGTCATCAAGAGAACAGATTTAGCAAGACAGTATTTGCTATTTTAGAAAGACGGGGAATGTTATTCAGTCCCTCTGGATCAACAGGGGGGTTTATGCTGGCTTTGCGAAACTCATGACTTTCATGAGCTGTGAACTGATACTCCCCTCAAAGGGTTTTAATGTAGTACTTGAGCAACAAAGAAGTCTGCAGAGTATTGTATTTAAGCAATGTATTTAAGTAGCATTGTGAGCTAAGAGACTGCATTAATATCTATAATTGTATAATAGTAAAGAATGGCTAATATAAACCATAGGTATCATATCCTTTGCCATCACTGCTGACAACTACTAAAGCAAGTATCCCACCTATGGAATCCATAATTTTCTTTAGTCCTTTAAGTTTGCCTCTTTTTCTTTCCTCTGCTTTCTGCCTGGGATGACTCTCCAGCCTGCCCAAGGAGAAGCATGTCATTTTTGACAGCAAAATTGAGGCAGTTTCATGATGTCACTCCCTAGCTGTGGGTCAGAAAAGTGCTGCATAGGTGGATGGGTGGGTGTCTTCCACATGTAAGCTTTGGACAGCTTTATTTGGGATCTCCTGTCACGTCATCTAACTGGCCTAAGGTCCTGCGAGACCAACCAGAGAGACTGGCCTGGAGCAAATGTCCAAAATCTGCTCTACAGGAAACATCCAAAGAGCGTTGTACAAGACAGTGGGATCAGAGTTAATGCAGCACCACGTTCACATGAAGTGACGTGCATCTCTAACATGCTTTCACTTTAGAAAATGTCCCTTTTGCTCCTAAATCAGGAAGGTGATTTCAAAATTGTCATCCATTACTTGGGAAGATAATAAATCTTTCTAAACCATGCTTTTCCTTTAAATGCTCTACCACAAGAGTGATGGATCTCTGCAGCCCTTATAAAAGCAAAATTGAATTTCATTTAAGAAATAGATCTTAGGTCTCCTCATTCCATCCCTGTTCTTTATCCATAAGAGTCTTCTCCTTCCGCCCGCCAATGGCAGAGAAATTGCAAGGTCACTGCAGAGTACATCTTAGTATCTTTTATAGTATCAGACATTGACCAAAAGTTTAAATATGGAAAGTATTACAGTATTATGCTATGTTACATGATTAGAAGCACATTTTGCTGGAGATACGATCTGTGTTACCAACAAAATAAGTATGTATAGGATCTGGTTTAACTTAGTTATCCTTTTGTCCTTTTTTTCTGCTTATTGTTATGTAACAGTTGTGATGGTGAAATGCATAATGACTATTCCGGACAGTATGATAGAGCATCATATGGCATTTATATTGGAGGGTAAAGCATATAAACATATGAAAGTCATTTAAAGATACAATTAAACTTCTAAACAAAGAACTTCATAAATATTTCATTTGAAAACTCAGCATCAACCAACTACCTGCGGGCTAAGGGGACTTTTTTTAATACAACATAATAAAGATTTAATAAAAATGCTGTTGTTAGAGGTGCAAGTGTGTTAACTCTCTCTGACAGAGGGCTATTAAAATGTATCCTTCAGTCAGTTCCTTCTTGCATTTTATTTAAACCAGCAAAGTCCTGTGAGTTTACTGCCTAGGATTATGGTAAACAATAGAAGCAATATTTACAAGTTATATTGTATTTTATCTCTCCATATAACCCTTTAATTTAGATAATTTTTTTCATCCTGGGGATTTTGTGCTAGTTGATTGAATTCTGAACTATCTGCATAGTCTGTGATCAGTTTTATTCAAGTCAGTCCTTTGCTTGCACTCAGTACAGCAGACTTTGTGGGTTTCCTTTCAGTGTAGGGCTAGTGCTGGATCATCTATTTTTCATGACTAAATCCGCCATTCCAAAGATGTGATATATTTGCCACTACATGAAGATTTTAAATCCAGAGTGAATATGATTCTGAATCATGTTCAGCAGCAAATAAAAAAATTATGTGAATAATGCAGAAAATATTGTGGGAGATTTATAGTATGTTATGCAAGACGGAGTCGTAAAACCCTCTTTGTCTTTAAATGGTAGGAAGTATTGAATAAATGTGATTTTTAACTATCTTAAGCACTCCAAACTGATATTCTTTGAATATCACTACTGTATTTCATTCCAGGACAGTGTTTTGTAATAAAATTATTAAAAAGTCAGTAAAAGACATTTTCATGTCTTGAAGTAAGTCCTGGCCCATGAGACTGGAATCTATGGCAGTCAGATGTTCTTCAAATTTTGGCTATTGACAGAATGGGAAAATGAGGGAGTGATATGAAAAAAGAGGCTTCACCAGATTGTAATACACAGGGAAAATTAAAATGCATTATCTGGAGATTCGTTATGCTACATTTAAGCAGCCAGAAGAATGTCAGAGGTTAGGCCTGAGACTAGCCATGCTTTGGTTCAGGGAAGCAAGGAAGCTCAAGGACTCTAACTTAATATTTGCTTTTCTTTTTTTCCTGGCAGATTAAAGTTATGTTTTGTGTTCCTCTGTTTTTGCACTGAGGTGAAGAAAGCTCAAGACACTTGCTGTGTTAAGGTGGAGAAATATATGTGTCTTTATTTTTCAGGGTCAGGATGTGATATTTCATATTTTTGCATGTTTGTTTTTTCTCCTTTTCATTGCACTAGGACACTTTTTAATAGGATTTTTCTTGATATTTGTTTGCACACATAATATTTTGTTATGTTTAAAGCTTTTATAGGTGATAGAACTGCCTATTATTAAAATTACCTAATGCTTCCTATTATGAAACCTTGATTTTGTCTACTTATAATAGTGCCAAACTGTAACTGTTTTGACTGAAGTTTTCCATGCCAAGAAGCTGTCCCAGGCTGTACTTTTCTGGAAAGCTCCAGCCAAAATACTTCTGCCATTTCTAGGAATGATGCAAGGAAAAAATATGTATTTTTGCCCATGTCACTGAAGTTCTTGAAATCCGTGCTTTGAAATGTGCCGGTGCTCCTAAACCTGGGGAAAGAAATATAAAATATTCAGGGGGTTGGTTTGGCAAGAAAAGGTACACCTTTGGTGATTTTTTTGCTATTGCAGTAAAGAAGCAGATAAAAACCCTAGAGTTTTTTGGATTAAAAACTCCAAAGCATCCTCAGGTGTGTCAACAACCCTAGACTTTCTCCATTCGGTAGGCACCAACTCTCACCCACAGACTGAGTGTGCCCTAGCTCACAGCAATAGAGACGAAGATGGACTTTCTGGCTTATGTGGACACTAAAATGAGGGCAGGGAACTGGTCTCGCATTTATGCTCTTTATGGCAATTATCTGCTTTCAGCTACAACCCTTCTTTTATCACAGAAAGGAGTCGGGTGCTCAGATGCAATAGAAACAAAAGCTGAACTTGAGAAAGAAAAGGGCTGGACTGAAATAACATATCTAGAGAAACAAGGACTCAGGGATGCAGGGGAGAGCTAAAGGAAAACAAAGAGGAAAGTAGAGAGAGGAAATTGAGATTACCTGGGCAAAGAGTCAATAACAGGGGAAGCTGGAAGTGGGAAGTAAAACATTATTTGGATTGAAAATTCAGGGCCTCAAAGAGTAGGAAATTCTACTTTCAAGGTTTGCCTGTGTGTCGTGATACAACTTTTAGTTAGGGATCCGTATGTTTTTACTTCTAGGATCTCTGTCCCAATGGGAGGCTGGAGATTATCTCTGTGGAGTTTGTATGGCAGATAAGGTTGTCTTCATCCCCAGTTAGTTGCAAAAGTGGGAAGGAATCTAAAGCTGAAGGAAGAGGTTGCAGTAAGAGAGAGAGTGAGCCTCATAATGAAGATGTGGATACTGGTCTAGACAACTGAATTCTCTCACCATCTCAGCTCCAGACATGTGATACTGGGAAAGTAACTTAAAAAAAACTTTGCATAGATTACTGCTAACAGAATGTGCTTCATTTCTTGGTACCCAGCCTCAGATTGTGGAAACAAATTTGGAGGAATGCTGAAGACTCCCAGCTGCGTCTTAGGTCAATGGGAGCGGTAAATCAAACCCAAGGTATTTCAAACTGGATACTCAAAATTCATGGATATTATTAGCTGTAATCTCCCTGCTTCAGTTGCGCATTTGTAGGATGCTTACATGGATATTGTGGATATAATTAATATTTGTAAAGCTTTCAAAACTACACTGATGAGTATCATAAAAGAAAACTCATGGGGAAGTTAATAAATGTCTTCAGAGAAGGGTTTGAATAGTGTGCAACAAAGATGGCATGAGGCCATCCATTGAACAATGGGACCATGTATTGAACAATGAAGTAAATATTGAACAGCTGTTCATTAAGTAAACACCATCTAATCTGAGCACTGAAATGGCTGGGGTGTTATGGAAAAATGTTTGTGATCATATAATTAAAGCCTGTATCAAAAAGCATATGCCCAAGATAAAACAGCTGAGGTTGCATGGGCAAGCTTATTTTTGGCACACTCTCACTTTTGCATATGATTTTAAAATTATTTTTAATGTTATATTTTTTACATGCATGTTCAATAAAAATATACGCTCACCTGTTAATGAATACAATAGGAAATAGAATTAAAAAGATGGGAAAAATATGCTTAGTTCAGCTTATCCTGAAAAAGAGGATCTATGAATGGAGAAGAAGAATGAAGTGGATGCAGAGAAGGGAAGAATATGGAAGGTTGTCCTTGTCAGCCCCTGGGAGGTCTGTAGAAGAACATGGAAAGACTTTCATTCTCCATTACATAAATGCTTCATATTTCCAGTTGAAAAGTGCACTTAAAGTAATGGTTTTCAAATCCACTTCTGAAAATGAGACATGGAATTCCCATTGATTTCATTGACTGTTGAACCTTTCAGGCAATGTTCAAAAAATCCCAGCTTTAGAGTTTTCCACATTCATTACAGACCAGCATGCGCTTCATTGACGTCCAGCTGACTTCCTAAACAGTATTGCTTTTCCAGGAGCTTAGCAAAAATTTGACTTTAAATTCACAGTTATTCACTTATCCGTTTGCTTCCATCACATTCAGCATCTTCTATCAAGTTTGAATGACACTTTCCTGTTACAAGTGTCTTAGATTTTGTAGTATATATTGCAAATATTTTTCCCTTGTCTTTTACTGTGAAACAAGTGAAGCTAAAATAATATCTATGAAAAAAATCTGAAAATACTCTGCGGAAGAGTTGACACTGGAACACAGTAAAATTGTGTAGAATGTATTACAGTGAGCTGTCAATGAGTTGTCCTTTGTAGTCAGAGAACTGTATTCATTTGTGTTCTCTTCAAAGACACATTTGAACCCCCTTTTTTTTTTGTGTCACATGCCTTTTTGCAGATGAGTTATGAATGGTCACTGAGCAGTTGCTGTCCATAATCCTCTCACTGTTATTTTATGTTTTCTGTCTTTTGGGCTCATTAACTTATCACCCCCTGTTTAAGACTTTGGTGCACTTGTTGTAGTTTTTACAAGATTTCATAATATTCAGTTTGACAAAGCTGGACCTTCTGGCTGCTCTAGTAACAATATATAAAAAGATTAATCCAGAGTGAATTTGTTTCAATAATTTTTAGACTAAACTAAACTAAATATTGCCCCAAAATTGTTCTTAAAAGTAGCGAACCGGAAGTACATGGAAGAGTAAATTGAAGCGAGAGACAGGCTGGGTGCAGTTGCTAGTCATAAATACTGATATTCTGTATACATATCCTCATGATAATGCTATGATTTGATCTTTTAAGAGTGTATTCTAAGTAAGAGTTATGCTGAAGATATTGAAATATGTTTCTTGACCTAACCATTTAATTTTAACAGAGGTAGGGATGATCATAATGATTTTGAGGGTCTCTATGTCAGAACTGGAAGTTCTTTAATAAAAGCTTTTTACTTCACATAGCTTGACCTTTATACTGGGGTTTTATTATTTCTATAACATATCCTTTCCTTATAATTACTTGTGCTTCTATAAAATGCTAGCCATGACTGCTTGGAATGTTGAATTGTAACAATGATTTTTTATGGTACTGTTAGAAAAAAAAGGAAGAAAAAGCTTTTAAAATAAACTAGTATTGCACTCTGCAGCACAGAGCACTGTATTAAATACATCAAATTTCCCTTAAATACACATGATACAACTTCATTGTTAACCTCTGTTTGAAGTTTGCTTAACTTAACTTATATTATCTCAGTGGGCAATCATTCCCTGGAACATTTTGAAACAAATGGTAATTTCAGTTCTAAGCAGCACACAGTCTTTCAGAAAACACTCTTCGCCAATCATCATGCCATGTTCTGGCCTATAATTTTAATAACCTTATCAAGATAGAGAAGAGAAATGCACAAATGATGAGAATACAATATACTCTGATTATGTAAATGAGCACTAGCAATATTATTTTCGTAATATAAAGCCCAGAAAATAAGAGAAATTACACAATCAAATAAAAGAAGACTAATAGACACGTGTGCAATGGGCAAATATTAGAGTAAGTGCAGTATAAAACACCAATACTGCTTCAGGAATTTTAATTAGGCAATTATCTATAACATGGTTATTATGAATTTATTTAATTTTTACTTGCTTTGCAACTTAAGAAATATGGAACTCTTATGAATTCAAAGCAGAGTTTAAAGTTAAATAAAAGCAATATGAAGTAAAATAAAGATGATTTTTTTCAAGTTTATATCAGATCTCTTAGTAAATCAAATTACTTAAAACAATAGGGCTCAATGGTGTATTTATTCTGATTCTATAGAGTTCTAAAGTAACAATTTTTATATTAAAATAAAACTTGAAATCTGGCCTCTTCCATCCAGATTTTTTTCAGATTGTGAGCGAGGTTTTTATGTACTTAGAATTTATGAGACTAACAATGATCCCATAAATAGTTCAGTCAAAGGGAAGATTCATAATTGAACATTAGAAATTTAAACTACTTAAATCAGTTCAAATATACATTCTTCCATAGTAAGAATACACAACCATGACTTTTTCTGGTTGACACAAAATCCCACAGTTAATTTCATGTCTAATTATTGGCATATATAGCATACCTAATTGGTGTTAAGTATTCTTTTGCAGCTGCTTACTGAAAACTTAGTTAAAGCCCTCTGGTCAAAATTATTCTAGAGCAAAGGAACCTTAGAGATTACATAAGAATAAAATCACCATATTGCTAAAAACTGCCTAGGTAGAGATATTGTTGAGTGGTTGTAGTAGAATATGCCTTCATTTCCCCAGTTGAACAAAACCACATTTTCACTTTGTGATTAAAAATTCTAAATTTGGCTTTTTTGATTTTGTTTTGCTTTGGTTTAACTCACTGGTAGGTTTAACTGCCAGGAATTTACCCGCATCTTAGTTTGGTATAATTCTTCTTTTATTTGGCAAAATTTTAAAACAACAGAGAAAGCATTAGTTTATAATTCATACCCTTCTTAATTCAAGATTCTTTTTCCTTTGAGAAGTAGATAGTTTCGGATGACTCTGCAAGTGTGTCACCACGGGCTGTCATGATGGAGTAGGATTATGGGAGTATTGGTGATATTCATACTCAGTGGTGGGAAAGAGCAGCTGGTGACTAGTCAGAAATGAAGACGTGGGAAGAACAATCAACAAGTCATAGTGCAGGAACTTGGACCATTCCACTTCAAGTCTAATGAATATCTGAAGTTAAAAGCATTCCACAAGATGTTCACGACCCTTTATGAAGAGACATGAGTGCTTACTCTCCTCACTGTAGCAAGAGGAGAGATACATAGAACTATGCATTGCAAATCCATGCTCCCGCAAGTCCTTCTCTAGACTCCACTGAAGAATTCAGGTCAGAAACCTTACTTAGATGCTTTTAATCATTATTTGTGGTAGCGTCTCTTTCCTTCTGTTGACACCCTAAGAAATCTGTACATTAGGTGGTGAAAATACCGGTCACTTTGAAACTTTTTGTATCTATAATTGTCTGTTCGGGGAAATTGCAATCTTGTGTACAAAATATTAATGGATTAAATTATCCTAATCTAATCTGCAACTACTCTATGTGTCTTTTTTTGGGTTTTCTTGCTTTGCTTTCCCTCTCTGCAAGTGCTTTGTGGAGCTTCCACTAGGTCTTTCTTTTCAGAGTAGTGTAATTTTCTTAATATCCCCATGGGCATTCTGAGGCTAACATTTTATTTTTTTTTTTTGTCAGTAACTTTTATTTCTTCTTAAAAAAAAAACAAAACAAAACATTTTGAAGCTCTGTGGAATTTAGGGAGAGTCGTTCCATGCTCTTTTTGGTTGTATTTAATTGTTTTCCTCATAAATCACATACTTTGTTTTGATGCAAAACACAGCGACAGAAGAGAATCTGACATTTTATGTAACTGGCATGTCATTTATAAGATCTCCATTAGACAAAACATTTGTTTAGATACTCTGTTATTCATTTATTTTTATGTCAACACCAAAACCAACTGCAGAAATGAACAGAGATGAATAATAAGACAAACTGTTTTAGTATCAATGTCCTCTGCCTAAGGCAATATACTGTGCAACTGGTGAAGAATGCTTATTTCCTTCCCAAAACCTCTGCTGAGAACCAGCTCTTATAAACAATCTCTTACTCCTTTGTCTTAAGGGACTGTTTTGAACTATCTCCAAGACAAAATTTCAGTTCATATTTCGCTTAAAAGATTTTTATGGTAAATTGGTAAATAATGCCTATCAATCATGGTTATCTTCTCTACTGTTGCATTATCTTTGTTGTGTCTGCTTTTTGCCAATTGCTTTTCTCGGTGTAGTAAATAAAAAAGACAGCATACAGGAAATAAACAACAATGGTCTCATTAGCAAACGGATTTGACAAGATATGGCTTCTGAGAGACATACTTAAATCTGATAGATAAAACAAGCAAAAATAACTATGTCAACTGATCTACTGCAGCAACCGCAATGGTCCTCTCATTAAAGCTGGGAGGATGAGGTCTTTCTTGAAGAAAGACGGTGGCTAGGAAGTAGTTGATGTTGCCCTCAAAGCATGTGTACCCCCAAGTTGCCTTGGAAAGAAAAAAGCAATCAGGAGTAATCTGTCCAACTGTTAATAATAGAATCAGCCCATTCTCAGACGTCTATCTTTGACAGCCAACTAAGAACTCGCAGAGACTTCTGGGTGGACTTCTGGTAAGTAATGTATGTGCAGTAAGTGTGCTGGTTCCAAGACCAGCATGAATCCAGGATTCAGGTATGTGGAAGTAATGCACGTGCAGTTCAGATGATTCACAGATGTGCATTACCTTTGCTGCTTTCTGGGAGCTCTGCACCTCTACACATATAAAAATTGAACAAGTGAAGCAAGTCTTTTATGGTAAGGCATATGTGTCTCCAAATGCTGATGAAAGATAATGTGACTTACCCAGCCAGAATGGTTAAAATCAGTGATCTAATGTATTCACTTGCAAAAATAAAGTTTTTCTCAGAAGAATAACTTTGAATAGATTAGGCTGCCCCATTTAAAAACTCAGATCCTGTACTTTCTTTTGTGAACTATTCTGTGGTTAAAGAGGTCTCAGTTAATTTTGCCTGAATTTTCACTTTCCTGCTGCCATCCTACTCCTCCACGTAAACTATGAATACCATCCCAAATAATTCTGTTACATCTTCAGTGTTTAGGACTTTAAAATATACCTATGTTGTTATTATGTTCTCTCTTTGCTTAGCACTTAACCTTCTGAAGTTCACGCATTCGTTTTGAATCAACTGCTGTAAAACCTTGGACAATTTATGTACTTTCCTGTGAGTTCCCTCCAATTTGTCAATAACTTCCAGGGACCAAGGTGGGTAGGACCACAAAAAACTCCATGAGCTAAAAGAAAAAAGAACATTTCTTTTCTTATATATGTAGTTCAGAGCTATTTTTGCCTCTGCTACAGCCATATAAATTTGTAAATGTGCATTGAATTTGCATTTGTCTCTTAAACCAAAGTTTTTTCCAGCATTTCTACTTGCTAGGTATCTTCTTCAGTGTAAACTAAGTGTCTCTGCTCTGAGTTATTTAAGAGGTTTTTTTTATGTTAATGCTTTTTTATCTGTTGGCATGATTTTTATTTTCCACAGCCTTGTGTTAATTATGTGCATTCAGAGGGTCTTGAAAAACTTATTATTTAATATAATGATTAGAAAGTTTCAGGAATATATTGCTTGCCAAAGGCCTCAGGTGGCAGTTGAAAACAGGTATGTAAAGAATGGAAATCTGGTGAAGCATATGTTGGGGCACAGGGAAGTTAAATTCTCTGTGACAAAGAAATAATTAGGAGCATCAATCTTAAAAGAAGAAAACAGAAAAATGCAAAAGCCAATGGATGCAATAGTTTGGTGATAAACAGTTCACTTAGAGTCTTAGCTTGTGTTTTCTGTCTGCTCAAGACTTCATGACCACTAGACACCAAAATGAAGAATGTCTCACAGATACTCATGGTAGGCCCCTTATAAAGGGCAAAGGAAAATGCTTACAAATAGAAAAACAGGTTTGATTCTTCAGACTCTTAGTTGCATTCTTGGGTGGGAATAATGTGTCTGAGTTTGGGACTAGGAGTTACACCTTGATGTTATTCCTCTGCCTGTAGATGTTGTAGTTACTACTTCTGTGGAACACCGATAAACACACTGCTATTTCCTTTTGTTGTTTTATTGTCTTAAAAATTAATTAAATTAACAAATTCTCCCCATGAGAAATCTTCTGCAGCCATCTGGTGTCCTAATGAGTAAAAGAAAGAAAACTCTTGCTGCCAATTTTTCATATGAGCAGGATAACCACCCACACTTGGGAAGTGTAGCTGTCCTCTCTTTGAGTTTCCTTACGATGGCAAAATGTTAAGAAATCTCTTTAGTAAGGACAGAGAATTTAAATTCCAGGTTTGGGTCAGGTAAGAAATAGTCCAAGAGTAGCTCACTGAGTCTTACCAGTTTAGCCTGAAATGTTGTGTTGGTTTATGTGGGTTGGTTTGCAAATCAGGGTGGAGACTGAGGAGGAGAAATTACCAAAGTATTCCAACTTTCGCAAGTTTATGGAAGAGTGTGTTCCTGCTTTGTCATAAAATAATTGCTAAATTTTCATACATGTTCCAGGCCTGAACAAGATGATCAAAACTGAAGCTGACTGCTGAGAGACCTGCAGTGAAGGACATTTCCCAAAAGAATTCAATGACTTCAGTAATTAACTTAAAGCATCCTCAGTATTTCTGACACGACTTTGCTCTGATACATGCCCTGTCCATATTCAGTTTTTGGGTTGCTACTTAATGCAGATTTCTTTTTCTCTGTGTTTACTGTTGAGGAGTTTGTAAGAATTGTGACTGTTAAATCCCTGTTTGTGGTTGACAAGGGTGGGTTTCTACATTGGTGGGGATTCCTCCTGAAATCATTTGAGGCCAATGGGATGCAGGAATCGTTCCACCAACTTGAGATGGAGTTCTTCCTTTTGATTTATTGATTAGAAATGATAAAATGGAGGGAACATTCCCTGAATAATTTCTTTGCATTCAATCCTGAATCTGTGTTGATCATCCCAGCTAAACAATAAATATGATATTTTCAAATAATAAAGGTAAGAAGTACATGACACTCAGGAAAAATGCCTTCTCTGGTTAAATAAACTGCTCTTTGTGGGTTTTTACATGTGTACATATGCCCATATTTTATTGTGTATAATACAGAAAAGTCAATAAAGAGTGCAGGCTTTGCAAAGTGGAGGAATTTGTCTACTCTTTTTTTAAATAGATGTGCAATTGACAGGAACTTGCTAGATTTCCAGATGCTTCTGGTAGATCAGGTGGTAGCTCTGTATTTCTGTCACATGTAATTATTTTTTTTCTTATCTTTGAAGAATGGTTCATAAGTGTTCTTAATGGAATCCAGTATTCAGAATACAATTCTACATTAATTGTGCTTAAAATTAAGGTAGAAAAAGCTTCAATATCCGTAAGTGATATTTGTAATAACTCGTATTATGATGTGATAACTTCTTTTCATAGTTGTAAGTCCTTCAGTCAAGACTGAGTGACTTTCTAAGGATGATAAGTTCAAGACAAACAGTAGTTAAGAATATAAGGTACTAGCTTTTGGTCAAGCCCTTTGGCCTGTTTGTTGTGAGAGTTCAGACCAGTGGCTTTTCTTCACTTTCTAGATCTAGACAAACTGTTAGTATAGGACAAAAATGGTGGATTTTTCAACAAGAAATTACTTAACATTTTATGTGTGATATTGAATAACTAGCTAGGGAGTAAAAATCATAAATGCAGTGGCAGTAATGAAATCTCTTTTAAGAAAATTAGTTTTCTAAATACTGTCTTTAAGTTAGAAGTGGTAAATTTTCCCATGCCTACTGCCATCTTTGGACACAATCCCCTATGACAGAGTTGCTGCTCTCTTTCACTCACCACAGAACTTCTATTTATGGATCTTCCTCTTTACCCGTTTCCTTTTTCCTCGTATCAGCTGTTTTCCATGTACCCATGAAGAGGGTTGACATTGCCTCTGCTGTAATTTTGGCATGATGGTAACATGCTGTGGTTGCACCTGTATGAAGCATTGGCTTTGTTGAAGGTTGTTCCCCCTTTGCCAATAAAATGCCAAATTATTTCCTCTCTCTTGATTTGTTTTACAAAAAAAAAAAAAAAGACCCTAACAATCTAAGTGAGCCACATTTCTTCAATCTGAGTGAATTCCTTTTTCCTCGTATCAGCTGTTTTCCATGTACCCATGAAGAGGGTTGACATTGCCTCTGCTGTAATTTTGGCATGATGGTAACATGCTGTGGTTGCACCTGTATGAAGCATTGGCTTTGTTGAAGGTTGTTCCCCCTTTGCCAATAAAATGCCAAATTATTTCCTCTCTCTTGATTTGTTTTACAAAAAAAAAAAAAAAGGGTTAATGTGTGGTTACATTTGCTTTCCAGAATGTGACCGCTTTTTTCTAGTGTGCTGGCTCTACTGCTGATATGTTCTTTCATGGTCTGAACCTACTCCCATCGAAATCAATGGAGAAGTTTCCATTTATTTATTGAGAGTAGCATTGTAGTCTCACCTCTCACTTATTAATATGGTGAGTTTTACCTGTTTATTACAGTCCCGGTGCCAAACCTCTGTATTGGACTTGTAGCTCCACTGAAGTCACCAGAGGCATGTGGATTCAATACCAGCTGAGGAGCTCTGTGCCTTGCAGTCATGTCTTACTTTTCTTCACTGCGCTCTCCCAAATATTGTTTTCTTTGAGAATATGGTTTCCAGCACTCAGCTCTGTCTTTAACTGGCTATTCACCCTGTACAAATAGAAGGAAGGAATTTTTTTAATGACTGTACTTAGTGTTTGATATGGTGTCAGACTGATACTGGGAAGAAGTCTACAGTTTAGCTCACCTGCTGTCCCAGCTGGGCTTGCTGTCTGTCTGCCAGATTTTTTTTCTTTTTCTATTTTTTTTTTTTAATAAAAGGAGACCAAGAAAATGGAAATAAAAATCACCGTTATCAGAACAGTAAGAAACAAAAATTCAGTGCATGCATATATTAAATCCATTTGTACCTAAAGGTTAACTTTCCTCGTGCAAAAAAAGCAAAGCGATAAAAGACTGAACTTGACCCAACAGATTGTATACACCTTATCTGGCAATATTAACATGCACTTGAAAGTTATTAGTGCCCCAAACCTTTCAGTACCAAAGTGTGCCCTAAATGTTATTTGATACTAGATGTTACATAAATCTGTATTTTCATTACTAAGCAACTTTAGGATATGTAGTGTGTATTTGAAAAAAGGCATGGTAATAACTCACTAATAATGGGTGCCATGTGGGGGGAAAAAGGCAATATTACCTACCTAAGAAATATAAAACATGGTTTATATTTTCAACAGTTTGAGAATGAAATGAAAACAGAATATTTGGTGCACCTGTAAAAACATATTTGATCATAATGGCAAGTACAGCATTCTTAGTGTGGGATTCATATTTCATAACTCATGTTCAAACAAGAAAAATGATTATAATGTTAAGTATTTCCTGAGTTTATTTTGATGGATGGCAGAATAAGTATCTTTTACTCATTAAAATACAGATTGGTATAATTTAATAAATGAATTTAATACACAGATGTTCAAGACTGTTTGAGCAGAGTGCATATTAATCAACTTCTCTATAACTGATCCTCTTTTATATTTTTTAAAAGAAATTTGCAGGAGCCAAAAGTTTATTAGATCTGTATGATCTCGGTCTGGTATCAGATATCAAGTATGTTGTTTGAATCACATCAGGTGATCAAAGTGTTTCTCTTTGATTGATGAACCTGTAAACACCAAACTATTTGAGTGGTCATTGCTTTTGCATCTGTTTGAGACATTGACACATCCTTTGAAAAAATGGCCAAGATTTTTAAGAGTGACTTGCAATACTGGGAACTTCACTTTTGGGTGCCCTACAGGAGACTGATCTTTAGACAGTATTAAGTACTCCGGTTCAAAAAGCTGTTTCAAGTTAGATACTTCCAAAATAGGGCCTCAGAATAATTTGTCACATGCAAGAATCGTGACCAAGAAATTCAGAGCCTGATTTTTCCTATTGTTTATGTACACTTCTGCTTCACTGGTTTCAGTGGAGTTGTGCAGGATTTACATGCACATAAATGAGAAAAGAAATAGGACTATCATTTTTTAAAGCATGGATTATGGAAATATGTGGAGCTGCAAAGTATCCAAGTGAGCTTATAGGAAGTATTTGCAGAAAAGACTGGATCTCAGATAAGCCTTGCCCTAAGATCTGCAGAAGAACGTCACTATCCTGCTACCCTTAATGCACATGAAGGAGATTGGCCTCTTCCACGGGCTCCACAGCCTTAAGAAAATGCCTGAGCACCCGGTGGAGTGATGCTCAGGAGTGAGGACACCTGTATGCAGGGCTCTGAGCTGATTTGCTTCCCAAATGCTGAATACCTGCGTGTTTCTGAAATCAGTAACACAAATCCCTTCCTTCAGGATCTGCAGTTTGGTTGTCTTTGTTGAAACAGCTCTCTGTCTTTTTTTTTTTGGTGGTAAGTTAGAAGGGTTTGGTTTTTTGCTCTTGAAGCAGGATGTGTCTATGGTGCCCTCCTTCTTGCAGCGGATTGGGACGCTGCAGTGTGGGAGATGTGTGAGGACTCGAATCCATTCTCTTCCCCTGAGAAGTGACTTTAACAAATCAGGTGCTGGGCAATTCTACAATGGGGTTGATTGTATTAATGCCACTTCACATACAGGACCTGACACTTTCTTGTGCTAGGGGGGACCATAAGTGAGCATGATTCCCCACAATCAGGTATGGGTGAGTGAGGATACCCATCCTCCAAGAACTATTTCCCCTGCCCTGATTTAGAGCTTCTGCCCATTGAGCAATTGAGTAAAACCAAAGGAGTTCTTCCTCTTTGTATCTTTCAGGAAAGTGTTTGACCTTCAGCATTTGTTCTGGGTTCCTGCCTTGTGGGTGAGGTCTGACCTTACACCTCAGCTTGTAAATATAGCAGCATTGGAGCTGCCACAGCCTGGCCATGTCCTCCTTTTGAATAGGATGGTCAGATGGAAATGGCCTGTTGGGAATTTTTCTGGCTTTTGCTGACTTCCTGACTGCGCCCAGAAATTTAGGAGAGTGCTCTTTGGCCTGGACTATAGGAATGCCAGGGGGTACCCTACTAAATAGCTTATTGAATGCCATTACATACACTGGTGTGCTGGTGCTGCTTGAGGTACAGGTATAGATACAGCCACATGGTTCCTCCTGGATTAAATACTGCAGGTGAATCTAACTGGGAGGTATCTAGTTTATGAAACCCATCTGAGCAGAGATAAGAGAGGTCAGGTATATCCTTGTCCCTCAGGGCAAGAAGCTGTATGCTTGGCAAACTGGAAAGGAGCCCCACTGAGTGTTGCCCAGGGTTGAAGAGCAGCTAAGAAGGCTCCAGTGTTCACAGCAGGTGTTGTAGGCATGTATGTGTATTGGTGATGTTTGGTCACAAAGGAAAACTATCCTTTTACTCCAGGCTTTAAGGGGGAATACCAGATTAAAGGTAGTATGGAAGTGAAAACAGAGAGGCATGTAGTTTTCAAATTTAATTAGAATTCATTGTTCCACCTAGTGACAGCATCCTCCTAGGTGCATTCCCTGTGGTCGGGTAAAGCATTTGGGAAGAGGACACTAAGCAAAAGTTTTAGGTGATCACATAAGTTTCCTTTCAAGTGTGGATAAGCCCCTCAGTGCTCAAAAGAAAGACCTTCTCACCTTCATAGCAGCTGTTCCAGTCACCCTGACATCAAAATTGGTACTCAGGTGAGCCACTGAGAATTAACTCCCTTCTGTGTGTGTCCCTGACTCTGCTCCTGCCTATTTACCAGAACATCTGGAGGGAGACACTGCTGCAGTGACTCTGGCAGAGTTCATCTGGGGGCTGCCGGTGAGCAGGATGGCTTGACTATTTGTGCGTCGATCCCCAAGTCTTTCTGAACTGCAGGTTCTTGCTCCTTCACTGCCCAGCACCTTGCAACCATTTGCACCTGTACAGAGTGAGTGTAGAAAACTGCCAGTCCAGATGGCAACAATTCTCACCTACTTTGCCCAGGTTTTAAAGCCTACACAAGCTGCAGAGCAGCATGAAATCATACTGAGGGACTTTTCCTGCTATGAGTCATTCCAAGGTACGTGGTCCTTCTTCCCCAAAAGGGGAGGGAAGTGCAGAGTAGTAAGTGGAAGGATTCTTTGTGGCAACCTTTTCATCTTTAATAGTCAACAGGAAAAGTACAGCTTTACTTTGTTTTTCAGATAACTTAGCTATGATATCATAATGATAAGAAGTTTGCCTTAATGTCCACTTCTGTAATGTATCAGCCAGATAATCAGTTTCTGCTCCAAGAATTTTAACGAGAGGTTTGTGGTCTGCAATCAGAACAGCTTCTTCCAATGTAAAGACTCATGGAATGTCCTCATACCAAAATACAACAGTCAGAGGGTGAGCCTGGTTTCATATGTTTCATCAAAGTAGAAGCACTTAGCCTCTTTGTCCCGTTATTATTTTAGGTGAGAAGCATCTATACCTACAGCTGAAGCATTGTCAACTGAGAGGAAAGAAGGGGAAAGGTAAGGTTTTTTTCATATCTTCCTAAGTTCTTGATTTCATTAAATAAGTTCTTAAAGTTTTCAGTCCCAACCTGTTCAGGTGACATCTTTGTTATTGGATTTATTCAAGTAGATAAGTCAGAGAGAAACTCGCTATAATAATTAACTGTATGCAAATAGGATATGTAACAATGTATTCTTTGGCACAGTGCTGGTTTTTTGTCATAAGCTGACTTTCTCTGGAAGTAGTTTAAAGCCTTACACATCACTTTCATAACCCAGTCAGCTGCCTGTGAATGGAAAAAGCCATATTTGTCCTTTTTCTTACCTTTTCCAAATTGCGTTAGACATTACAGCACAGATTCCAGGCTTCTCAAGTTTTCTCCCTTGCATTTGAATAGAAATTTCTCTCCACTTATATCTTGCGTACTTGTTCTGTTATAAGTTGAGATGTGACTAGTGCACCAGCTATGGGCTGCTATTGCAGAAATAACCTTATTCATGTTAATGACGATGCATATCAAGACCCTGGTTCCAACTCCATCTGCTGGTAAGCCTGAGACAAACCCACCTTTGTAAACTGTTCCCCGTTTAGTAATGGAAACATTCTTTGGCAACTTTTGCATAGGACCTCGGAATAATAGTTACATACGCCACAAATCACATCTGAGGCTTTTCCTTGACTACAGAATGTGACCTTCTCTGCTTCAGAGAGAGGCATTAATTGGGATAATCTTAAGAGATCCGACCTCTGGTTTTAAGGACAGGGTTTTTTATAACACCAACCTTTTACCCTTTTCTCCAAACTTGATGTTCTATATTAACTGAAGAATACATGACCAATTACAACACTATGATTCATATATAAAATACTTCACTAAGGTGCATTTATTGAAAAGTACAACACATAGACTCAAAGACAAAAATTCTTTCTTTACATCTGGATTAATTATTGCCAAGTCTCAGATTGTATAGTTAATGTTTCCGTTGTAAAGATAAAATAGCAATTACCTTGTTTCTGAACATCACATTGCCTTCCCTTTCCTCCTCCTTTTAGTGTTAATATAACTTAAGCTATCCACATGCTTGACAGAATTGACCTACCTATAATATTTACATAAATGCATGTTCACTTCTGATGCTTAAAGAGACACAGGCTTTAATGGAGGGTTTTGAATAAGAATCTTTTCAGGGTCCTGCTGGCATTACTGAGTTATGAACCAGCACCATGGTGATGTCTTCCATTGTAGAACAGCGTTGTGCTGTTGCAGCCAGGTTAGTATCAAGTTTTGGAGACCTTCTGCAGTTTTGATTCTTGTGAAGTGGGACTCAGAAACCTGGGCACTCTTGACAACTTATAAAATCTCAACTAATAAGCAACCCACTGAGAAATCTCATTGTGCATACTGTTTTTTTGGTGAAATAACTCAAAGAATTTTTTTCAATAATAATAAAACCCTAGGTAAGTTGTATGGTGAGCCCCAAGGATTAGGGTGGTTTTTTTATAACTTCCCCATCTTTTGTGCCTTTGGCACTCCATCTCTTGCAACAACAGATATCAGGTACCTCACTTAAGAACTGCTTATTAAAGCAATAATCACTGATCTTCACAGTGGGAACTGCAGTACTGAGCCAAAGTCACAGGTGCCAACTCCACCATATTTGGCAGCAAACCTTTATACATCATCTACTGTCCTGCTGCTTTTTTGGCCGTTAGTCTAGGAATTCCAGGCAATTGGCAGGCCCTTTGGAGAAGCTCAATAGCCTCAGTGAAGCTGCCGTGCGCTCAGATGTCCTGAGCAAATGGCCACTGCAGATGTTCAAATTGGCCTCACGTTCGTCTCATGGGTTAGATGGGTGGGACCAGTTGCATCAGTGCTGCAAGGCTGCAGCAAGTGGAATTCCATGGCTGTGTCTATGACAGTACATCAGCCAGTGCTGAGGGACATTTCTGAGCGCTGGGCCCTGGTTGTGTACCACCAAAGTGTTTGAAGGCCCCTGCCATGGTTTTGCCTTGGGCTGTCTGGAAGGAGACTTGTCACGACACTCTGGTGCTAGAGCTGAGCCAAGGTACGATATGGAGAGGAAGACCTTACTAGCTTGACCAGGGAGCAGCACTGAAACAGCCAAACTGCTTTTGAGAATGGGCTCGTAGGCCCAACATGAAGCATTTTGTGTTGTCGTTAACTGCTGTGTCTCTGCAGTAGACAACACAGAGAAAAAGGGTGCTCTTTTAAGATCAGGAGCAAAGCCTACAGGAAGAGGAAGCTTGGACACAAGAGCTGAAGTTGTGTCTTACATGGAACATGTACAGGGGCATTGGAACAATGTCCAGAGACACCTAAACTAGCACCAACACACAGCCCCGTGAGAAGTGAGGTCAGTCGCGTTAGAGCTGTGTGTGTCTCTGCCACTGAGAAGCAGGATTTATCTTCTTGTCCGTTGCCCTGCCTTGTAACTGCTACACTGGTGCCGATTCTGGATTTAACAGGCTCTAGGAGATTTCTGCCTTGCAGTCCACTGCCCCGGGAAGACATGTCGTGAGGTTAGTGGGGATCCCAAAGTCAGTGCTAAGCAGATCCTAAAACCTCGGCCGTTACGTGAACCATTTATCACCAAGGTTCTTACCATTAGGCTGTCCGTGTGTGCACCATACGTGTTCTGCCACTTACTTCAGAATGGAAATTGATCAGACACACAAGTGGAAAGATGCAGTTCCGCTATGAAAAGTTCATCATAGTTTTGCCAAGTTAAAGCAAGCCATTTTAGGCGGGAGATTTAACCATCGCTAAACTTGTAAATATCTTCTACATCCAGTGAAGAAAAAGAAAAGATAATTTAAGTTATTAAAAATTACCTTTTGTTTTTTATCTACCCTGATTATTACAAGGTTTATTGCAGTTAGAGCAGTATTATTGGAGTGACGAGTGAGTAATGACCTCATTACAAGAGAGAGGGAGCAGGGCTAAGTATGGCTCCCCAGGTGTCTGGAAATTTGCCCTTTGCTGGTGCTACGGCAAAACTTTATAGCAAAAGTTGAAACTAGAGTGTAATTAAAATACATACGTGTATATCTGATGCTTTTTATCATACTGTGATTTCATTTAAATTCTGATCAAACCATAGAAAGCTTGTACGTCCTCTCTTTTTTAGCATTGCTATTGATAACTCTAGCAAGCTCTTTTGAGAAAAAAGCTCTTTTCCAAGTTATGGTTCCCCAAATTAATGTAGATTATCTATAACAGATTATTGGTTAACTTCTACCTCATTTCTCTTTTTCCGTGTACCAATTGAGTTTGAATTTCCACCTGCTTTTCCTGACTGACATCCAACAGAAAGCTAGATAGATTTATGCATATTTTAGTACATTGCAATGAAAATAATAAATTTTGTTTTAGCTTGGCAGTTCAGAAAACATGGAAAGGGAATAACTGTCAGTCAAGGCAGTTTAAATTATTTTGCTTTTTATTCAGACAGAAAAAAACCTTAAAATATTTTGAGTCAAAAAATGCTTTGTGTCTCTTGAAATGAATTATTTTGATTCCTATGGCATATTACTTTTTGACATTTGAAAAAATATGTTTGAAATACATTTCAAAGCTAAAATTCACTTCAAATGGGAAACCAGAAATCTTTCAACTTCTAGGGTGTTTTCTAGTTCTTTTCTGTTAAAGAACAATTTGTTGGAGTTGATTAGAAGTCATAAAATGTCCGATTTCTCTGGACCCACAGTATCCACAGAAGAAAAGAAAATGTCATGAGCTATTAATTTATCTACCCAGAAGAAAAAAAAAAAAAAAAAAATAAAGAAAACCAAAACCCAAACCAAAGTGGAGGCCATGTAAGCAGCTCTTGTGGACTTTCTTGCCCTTGGTTTCACTATTTTCTTCCCCTGCTGGCAGACCCCTCTCAACCACTAATTGTATAGAGAGGGAAGGAAGTGGTATACGTTCCTTTCCAAATTGGCCGTCAACTAGCTGGTTGCATATTTGCTCCTTGGTTAGATTTTGCAGAGAACTCATAATTTTTTATTTATTTATTTTTAACTGTATGTTTCAGCTCCAGAATTTCTGACATGTTTTGTGTTCTGCTGTATTTTGTTACATCTTGTCAGAGATAAGAAATAACACAGCGTGACTACTGGTAGCCAGTCATAACTTGAAAAGTTGTGCCACTGGGTAGAGGTCACAGAATCACAGAATTGTTTCAGATATAGCAAAATATAAAGTTAGTGTGACACAAAAATACAAATCCAGTAATCTTATTACACAATGACTTTAAGTGATATTTTCTCACTATGTCTCTACAGAAATGTACAATATATACTATATCAAAACAGAGTAAATGAAAGATCTGTTCACTTTTTTTTTTAGAGTGAGAAATTGGACTGTTTAGCTGAGCTCATCCGAATTCAATCAAAAAAATCAGTTTTATGTTTATAAAGTAGTAAGTTTCAGAATTACACAGATGATCCAGATAGTTATTGTCATTTTTATTGACATCTTTAACTAAACATTGGCATCCTTCAATGCAGAAACATGGCAATTTATTAATGTGTTTCCCAAATTGTATCCTACACCTCATATTTTTTCATTAAAAGAAGTTAGATTCATAAACTAAATAAATAATTTTTAAGAGATGATTGCTAATGTTTTGGGGTGTTTTTCCCTGTAAGCTTGGGGAAAGTCTGAGTAAAGAGGCTATGTCATCTGACACTGGAGCCACTGTGAATTAGCAATGCGTGTGCAATCTGCTCATTTAAATCAGTTACAGCATCTGGTTTTGAGATCCCGGCCATGTCTTTACTGCAGCTTGGAGGTGAGATGCCACCTCACAAGGACATGCCTGACCACTGGAGGGGGGACACTGGGCACCCACAGGGGCTCTGCCTGCCCTGGCTTCTTGCACTCCACCGGTGGGAATGCACCCACATCAGCATGGGGACCTTGCTAAAATAAGTTTAATGCTTAATAATGTTAAAATAAGCTTAAGCAGGTCTCTGGGGGCCAACCACACCTTCTGGTTGCCATATCAATATAGGCAGCTAGACTTACCTCCTTCCTGACATAATGATGGAACGACAACTGAGCCATCCTTGTATCACATCTGGCTGCCTTTGTCTGAGGTAGCCACAAGTGGATTCAGCTCAGAGCTCCCCAATTTACACTCCCCAAAGCAGGAATGTTCAGATTGGAAATCTGACAAGCAATTGCTTTTCTGGCATATTGTTTGTGTGAAAAAATGCATCGCGTCACGGTTTTTCTATACTGAAGTATTGGTATTATGCATGTTTTTAAGACCAAACTCTGAAGTTGCATATTTCATTACTTACTAGCTAACATTTCAATACTTACTGGTTAGCATTTCAATACTTCCTGGTTAATTAGGCATTTCATAGAATAACACAATGTGCTTATAGAATGTATATGATTTCAATATAGAACACACACACACCTACACATGAATTATATCTGCAAAGCTCTGTCTTTGTGAGCAGATAAACACACACATGATAAATAGATCACTCTGCGTACAAAGGCATATGAATTTCTCAAGTCAGGACAACATTTCTTATGCACCTACGCAGATTTCATAGAATAAAGCTCTGCTGGAATTTGCTTGAAAATAACAGGGGGCAAATTAAATTTTCAAGTGGAATTCAGAACAATAGTAATATTTCCTGAAAGGCTACTAATTCTAGCGAAGCTATTTCAAAGGCCACATTCTTTGCAGGTCGCTATGGAGGGCTAGCTCATGTTATAAAATGATAGCACCCTTTTGTGGTCTGAGCTCTCTGTTACACCTGCTGTGTCCACTGTTTTCCCCCTCTCGTTTTCAGTTCTGCTTGGTCTAGCACGGGCTGGTGCTGAATGAATAGAAAGCAGCAATATAAAGAAATCTGCCCCATATCTGAGGGATTTTTTTTTCTTCCTTTTTTACTGTCTAAGATGCAATTAACTTCTCATAAGACATGAAATAACAACATCCAAAGCCAAAATTACTAACTGTTATTATTCCATGTGTTAAATTACCAGAACACTGAAGCTGAAGATGGGAAACACCCTATAAAATAACTCATTATGAACAATGCTGGTTTTCTCTTCTTGTTATTTTGGGTTTGCACATCCCTTTGATAAATTTAGTTAAGAGGGACAATGCACCCACTCTAGTGCTGAGGACTACAAGAAAAAAGCCTGTTCCAATCATAAAATATTTTCAGATGAACCAGTAGGGAGTAGGCTTTAGAGCTATTTTATATTTATTTGGGTTTCTCTGAAGATGCCAATATGTGTCAATCACACTTTTAAATAAGCTCATTCAGACCCTGGAAAGCGTGTATCCTGTGGCTGTGTGAAGCTCAGCCTGCTTTGCAAAATCTGATTATAACCTGTGCATACTCGGGGGTGAATTGAAGCTAATGTCCCTCTTCTGTGGCTAAACTGGTGTCAGAAGAGTTTTAGTTACGGCAATGCACCTGCTCATTTTTAATAGCTTTCTCCAGTATTTTTCCACAGAAACTTCCTTGCTCTCGGTAAATCAAAACCTTGTTGCTTTTTTTTCCTCCAGTGAGACTTGTCTGGTCTCTCAAGTCCTACTTCACCTGTTAAAAGACTGCCATATCCTGACTGATGTATCTTTGTGACTCATAATCTGCGCGAGTGTATTCCTGCAGATACAGAAGGGGAGAAGGGAAATAATTGAGGAGGAACACAGCTCAGAAGTGAGAGTCTTCTCATATTAGACAAAATCAAAGGAACAATAAAAGCAGAAACTTATGTTTTCAGGGCACCTGAGATACAGTCTTGAATACCAGGGATGTAAAATCCAACAAAATGACATGGGGAAAATAAAATAGAAAGTGCCCAAGGCAGATAAGGATACCTGAGAAACAGCACTGCTGAAAGATAAAAAAAATTAGTTTTGGACTCAAAGAAAAAAGTAGCAAGTCTTCTTTGTACAGCTCTGTGCTTTCTCCTGTGTGCTGCTCAGTTCTGAAAATAGCATTGTCAGGAAAACGCTGACAACCTGCAGAAAAATAGTGCAAGTCATTCTGGGAAGAACTAATAGAGAATTCAAGTTTCCTACAGATGAGTTGTGTGTCTCATCTTCTCATCACCCGTCCACTGCAATTATCTCAGATTCTTCTTTCATTTTGTCTATGATTGCCTCCCCGCTCAGTGTCTTTGAAGCATCTCCAGTTCCCTACCTCACATCTGCTGGACTCTTTTCCAAGCTAGCAGGCAAAAATCATGTCAGTTCCCATGCTGAAGACTTTCCCACAGTGGGCAGAGTAGCTACAACTGTCTCCTCTAGTCAGCCCCTGGTTTCTCCAAAACTCCCAAACAGTGCAGAGTAACATCTGTAAATACGGAATTTGGTCAATGGGTTCAAATCTTTGTAAGGGAGGACTGAGAGATAAACAGACAAATCCTGCAATCATGTAACTTTCATTTGGGTAGGAAACCAGGCTGGAAAATAGTTGGAAGCCTCAAACGATTGATTTATGAAGAAAGATGATCACTGTGGTATTTGTTATTATGAGGTAGATCTTTCTCCTTCTCTCCCTGTGGTTTTGACCAAAAATTCTATTCTGGACCCAAGAAAATTTTCCCAACACAAGTTTGTTAAAACTTGTATGTTCCCATGAAACAAGTCAGTTTCTAGGATTGGCGTTTTTCCGATGAAAAAATATTTTCTTGAAACACTTGACCAGCTCTACTGACCACATGAGCTATAATAATTTGTATTTACAGACTAGGCAGACTGGAAGAGCAGAAAATGTTAAACCAAACAGCATCCACCCAAGCTAGAATAACTGAGAGGGATTCTCAGTCTTTATGTCACAGGATACTGCTTTCTATCAGCTGGGAGTAGGAAAGTTTTCATCCACTAAAAGAACTGTATAGTTTCAGTTTCCTATCTGATAAATGAACTTATTTTGTACTACTTCAGGATAGAAAGACCTGAAAAGTCCACATTTACTTTGAGGAAAAGTCTAACAGTGATGGGATTTTTCCCCTTTTCTTGGATGAAACCTCTTTAAACTGTGAGATGCCTGTTTTCTTCGGTAGCACCTCATTGCCTGTAAGAACTGTGGTTTTCAGCGTAAGTGATGGCATCAGAATCTGTCCCTAAATGGCAAGTTCAGTCACTCTTGTCAGTGAGTCCACTGCCAGGAATGTTCACTGGGGAGAAGAGGTCAGTTTTTGCTTGTGCAAGGTGATGGGCTATAATTTAACAAAGGAAACCCTTTCCACTTGTGTGCTGCTTCCTTGTTTGTTTGTTTGTTCTAGATAAAATTGTTAAGAGTTTAGCTAAAACCCTGTGCTTAGCTTGTCCAGATTGTTTGCTTTACTAAAAGGTTGCAGTCCAACCCCTGCAAAGCAATAATTAGAGAGCTTTGCTTTTTATTGTTGCATGTAAGTGTTCCTGGAGCAGTGGCTGCTCTGCCGGAGGAGAGAGAGCAGATGATATATGTTTTGCTTCTTTTTAATCTGTCGTCCAGCGTCACTGCTATTCCAACGCTTTGGGCCTCCAAACGTTGTTCATTGTTTTTAAATTAACCAAAAAAAAAAAAAATTGCTTTTGAAAGGTGAAAGCATGAGGAATTGCAAGCAGCCCGATCAGCTTTGCTACATCCTTTAACGTACTCGGTAGTGGCCCTAAATCACGAGCTGGGAGAGACTTGCCACTTCGGAGTGCTTGTGCGTTCTGCACTGCCTATACTAAGAGAACCTGGAGGGTTTTCTTTCCTTTGTCTCTTTCCATTTGGCTCCTTTGCAAGCGGAGCCTCTACTGACATCCACTGGTAGCCACCGGAGAGCTGCGGTCCTGCAAACTGCTTGTAACCCACCCCTGCTAATCCCGGCTCCTGCGCCAAGGCATTGATTTAGCACCGTGCTAGATGTCAGCTCAAATGTAAGGTCAAAATAATGTAATCCTTCCAGTTTCTCCCTCCTTCCCAGAGGAATGTCCCCCTTCCCCTTCCATGGCGGTAAATAAATTCAAGAGATGAAAACCTGCTAGCAATTGCTTTGGCTGCGCTCACCAATTAGCGATGCAGAAAATCAAACCACAGTTTCCTAGGTGTAGTGGGAATTTATAGGGAATGAGAGCTACCAGGAACATGAGTTTGTATGTTACTCGTTATACGTTTTTTTGTTTAAACTGCATTAAATTAAGACTTAATGATCAAGGCTGCAGGAATGAGGATTAGAGACCAGATGGGAAGAGCTGAGGGCTCTTTGCTGTACACGCTGTGCCAGTGATGCTTTCTGGTTGTTAATCCCAGAGCCTGTCCTGTTCATAAGTACTGTGAGTACTTCAGTACGAGGTAAGCATGAAGATAATTAAGAGTACTCCTATCAGCTTTAGCTTCTTCTGCCTCAGTGTGACTCTCTCCACATCATGTCTGCAATACAGTAAAGTTCCTGGAGGTGGGGTCCCTCTGAATTTGCACAGCTTTGCACGATGGAAATGGAGAAGAAACTGTGCTGTAGAAGTTGTGTGACTCGGTGATTCCTGGAGGTGGGGGACTTTGGGTTGGGTCCCTCTGAATTCACACGGCTTTGCACGATGGAAATGGAGAAGAAACTGTGTGACTCTCTCCACATCATGTCTGCAATACAGTAAAGTTCCTGGAGGTGGGGTCCCTCTGAATTTGCACAGCTTTGCACGATGGAAATGGAGAAGAAACTGTGCTGTAGAAGTTGTGTGACTCGGTGGGTAAATCAGGAGCCAGAAGAGGGTGCTCATTAAAGTTTGGCCAAGTGCATTATTTTCTATATACTTATAGCCAGTTCTTTGCACACAGACTTAGTTATCTCTTAATTAACTTTTTTGCTAGTTATATTGAGTGACAAAATATCAATTTTTATACTTAAACATAATCTCCGTTCATTTCTTGTATGTATTTTGGTGGGTTTTTTAACCATTTTAGGGTTACCTTAGTCACAGGGTATTGTTTCTCATTCGTGATTGATAAATGTAATTAGTAAGGAGGGGTGGTAAAGAACAGGAGGCCGCAGATCAAGCCATTCACTTTTTACTTTCACAGAAGGAGCAGTAGCCATTTTAGGAATTAGAAAAGTGCAGTAGATATCATGAAGTCTTTCCTTTTTTTTTTATCATGGCATCTGTGTCAACCTGCGTCACCGTAACTGGAATTGAATATGCTCGTGGAGGCTCAGCAAAAAATTTTGTTGATCCCAAATTTAAGGCTCTGTCATGACATCCCACCAAAACCAAGGACCAAAGACTCAGCATGCTTGTCCCTCACACCCCATTCAAATTTCTCAGATGGCATTGACTGGTATTTTCTGGAGAAAAGCACCAGCTTTGTTGTCACTAGAGGTGTTGCTTCTAAGCCACAGTATTTCTAGAACCACATTAAATTTTCGCCAGTGGTAGCTGAGAAACAGCCGAGTTGCTGGAAGCAGCAGCAAATTTGATGAGCTGAGCACATGTAGATCTCAGGTCCTGTGTACCCCCACATAACAACATCGCAGTCACACAGTCAGGGTTGATGAGGAGCCTTGCAAGGTGCTGAGGAGAGGCAGAATTGTGACTGCTGTGGTGACACCGGGCACCTACCTACCTGTGGCTATTGCTGGGAAGATGTTTGTAAGGAAGTATTCATCGTGAGCACCAACCTCAAGCTCCCCAGTCTTTGTCCCACAGCCCAGCTGGCTCCCAGCCTGCATAGGGGAGAGTCACTCCAGCCCTTCATCCTCCTGTTTCATCCAAGCCTGTTTTGCTAAAGAGCCTCAAATGAGTCCTGCAGCAAATGGACAGTAGTTTTTGTCCGCTGAGGTGTGGAAAAGCCTTCTGTTCCTCAATTTCTGTAGATATTTAAGATTTATGTATTTTTAAAACCACAAATGATTAATCTGCAAGAAAGTGAAGCTGAACAGATGAGTGGTGGGGTTCCCAGGGAAGTGAAAGGAGTTATCCAAGCAGGCTGTTAGTGGAACCTAACTTTATTTGGCTGGGTCTTTGAGCTCTTCTGTTCCCCCAAGCTATTTGATGCTATTTTCCACTGTGCATATGCATCTGTTCATGTAATTTAGAAATTAATAGTTTAAAAACACGCCAGAAAATTACTTGGTGTGTTTCAGCTACTTTTAAAATAAAACCTATAAATTCTCTATGAATGAAACGTTGGGGGGAAACGGAGCATACCAACTTCATTACCCAGCCTTGGGTGCGTGGACTGGGCCGTGCACATCCTCTTTACTAGGGCATCCACAGCCTAACATCATAGGGACAAGCCTTAGCATTTTCTCCTGGAGCCCGAACAGTATTTAAATTAGAAGTTGGAATGTCAAAGCCGAGAGATCTGAGTGTGCCTTTTCCTTATGGAAAGTTCAATGCTTGGGAGTTCTTAATCAAGATTGTCAGACGTTTCCTGCTCATTTTCAGCCACCAACGGCAGGCATAGGTGACTCCCTCCTTGCTGTCGAGGGGCGGACAGAGCAGTACTGTGTGATCTGTTGCCCACTGAGCCACCTGCAAGTCGTTTCGCTCCAGCTGTGGTAGACCTCATGCAGAAACACAGCCTCGAAAGAGCTGGCCCCTGGCCAACAACACTGTTAGGGGTTTTTAGCTTAATTCTTTCACTGACCTCCTCCTGAGGAGCATAATTCATTAAGTACAGTATCATAAAGGCCATGGCGATTAGAAACAGAAAACACTGCCACCAGTGTAGCCCATAAAGGAGACATCAACAATACAGTGTGTATATATACATATATATATATACACATAATGTCCGTGTTAGTTTATTCTGATATTAGGAGCTGAGAAGGAAATGTCTCCCGCTCTGCTTGTTTGGGATCTCTAGGTATGAGTTGAAATGGATAATATTTAGTCTGTGCTACTGTAAATCCCAGTGTGGGGCTCAGCAGGCTGTCCAAAGTGATCATGCTCCTGAGCAAGGATGTGTGGCAAGATTAAGGGTCACAAGTCAGAGCACTCCACGGAGTCCTCTGCTGTGAATGGAAACGCAAGATCTCACATCACCTCACAGCAACTCTACTTAAAGGGGAAAATAAAAGAAGAGAGGGTAGAATACCCAGGGTTAAGCATGCTTAAAGTCCATTTTGTACACTTTCCCATGCTGATCCAGAAAAACAGTTATGTTTAAGCACAAATACCATTCTGCTATCCTGCCAGTAATGTTTTGGGTCACTTAGGGTTATGACTACCAGGCAGAGTCTTGTAGATGGAGATAGTTTCGAGACATTCTGAAGGTATAAAACACCGGATAACCCTTTTTGATCAACCAATCTCATTTTAAGTGAGACTATCATTAAGATGTCTTTAGGATATACCCATATCTGGTTTTAGATTGCAACCAAGAGAAGAAATTTTGCTCATCTTTAGTTTGATGACTCGTATAAGGATTATTAACAATAGCAGACTTAGAGGGCTTGCCATGTAAAAGCTAAAGGAATTTGAAGTTTTAGTTATCTACTTGTTGATTTTCTTTGCCTGATGATTTAAAAAAAAAAAAAAAAAAAGAAAAGGATGAGGGTCATACCCATTGTAGGGCTATTATATGTTTTATCTCAACCATCCTGCTTCCTCTTCTTCAGTTTTCGGTTTCTCTGTTCATTTTTGGGTTTGTTTTTTTTT
>NW_015091064.1:10661878-10746494 GCF_001431845.1 Calidris pugnax
CTTCTCATATTAGACAAAATCAAAGGAACAATAAAAGCAGAAACTTATGTTTTCAGGGCACCTGAGATACAGTCTTGAATACCAGGGATGTAAAATCCAACAAAATGACATGGGGAAAATAAAATAGAAAGTGCCCAAGGCAGATAAGGATACCTGAGAAACAGCACTGCTGAAAGATAAAAAAAATTAGTTTTGGACTCAAAGAAAAAAGTAGCAAGTCTTCTTTGTACAGCTCTGTGCTTTCTCCTGTGTGCTGCTCAGTTCTGAAAATAGCATTGTCAGGAAAACGCTGACAACCTGCAGAAAAATAGTGCAAGTCATTCTGGGAAGAACTAATAGAGAATTCAAGTTTCCTACAGATGAGTTGTGTGTCTCATCTTCTCATCACCCGTCCACTGCAATTATCTCAGATTCTTTTTTCATTTTGTCTATGATTGCCTCCCCGCTCAGTGTCTTTGAAGCATCTCCAGTTCCCTACCTCACATCTGCTGGACTCTTTTCCAAGCTAGCAGGCAAAAATCATGTCAGTTCCCATGCTGAAGACTTTCCCACAGTGGGCAGAGTAGCTACAACTGTCTCCTCTAGTCAGCCCCTGGTTTCTCCAAAACTCCCAAACAGTGCAGAGTAACATCTGTAAATACAGAATTTGGTCAATGGGTTCAAATCTTTGTAAGGGAGGACTGAGAGATAAACAGACAAATCCTGCAATCATGTAACTTTCATTTGGGTAGGAAACCAGGCTGGAAAATAGTTGGAAGCCTCAAACGATTGATTTATGAAGAAAGATGATCACTGTGGTATTTGTTATTATGAGGTAGATCTTTCTCCTTCTCTCCCTGTGGTTTTGACCAAAAATTCTATTCTGGACCCAAGAAAATTTTCCCAACACAAGTTTGTTAAAACTTGTATGTTCCCATGAAACAAGTCAGTTTCTAGGATTGGCGTTTTTCCGATGAAAAAATATTTTCTTGAAACACTTGACCAGCTCTACTGACCACATGAGCTATAATAATTTGTATTTACAGACTAGGCAGACTGGAAGAGCAGAAAATGTTAAACCAAACAGCATCCACCCAAGCTAGAATAACTGAGAGGGATTCTCAGTCTTTATGTCACAGGATACTGCTTTCTATCAGCTGGGAGTAGGAAAGTTTTCATCCACTAAAAGAACTGTATAGTTTCAGTTTCCTATCTGATAAATGAACTTATTTTGTACTACTTCAGGATAGAAAGACCTGAAAAGTCCACATTTACTTTGAGGAAAAGTCTAACAGTGATGGGATTTTTCCCCTTTTCTTGGATGAAACCTCTTTAAACTGTGAGATGCCTGTTTTCTTCGGTAGCACCTCATTGCCTGTAAGAACTGTGGTTTTCAGCGTAAGTGATGGCATCAGAATCTGTCCCTAAATGGCAAGTTCAGTCACTCTTGTCAGTGAGTCCACTGCCAGGAATGTTCACTGGGGAGAAGAGGTCAGTTTTTGCTTGTGCAAGGTGATGGGCTATAATTTAACAAAGGAAACCCTTTCCACTTGTGTGCTGCTTCCTTGTTTGTTTGTTTGTTCTAGATAAAATTGTTAAGAGTTTAGCTAAAACCCTGTGCTTAGCTTGTCCAGATTGTTTGCTTTACTAAAAGGTTGCAGTCCAACCCCTGCAAAGCAATAATTAGAGAGCTTTGCTTTTTATTGTTGCATGTAAGTGTTCCTGGAGCAGTGGCTGCTCTGCCGGAGGAGAGAGAGCAGATGATATATGTTTTGCTTCTTTTTAATCTGTCGTCCAGCGTCACTGCTATTCCAACGCTTTGGGCCTCCAAACGTTGTTCATTGTTTTTAAATTAACCAAAAAAAAAAAAAATTGCTTTTGAAAGGTGAAAGCATGAGGAATTGCAAGCAGCCCGATCAGCTTTGCTACATCCTTTAACGTACTCGGTAGTGGTCCTAAATCACGAGCTGGGAGAGACTTGCCACTTCGGAGTGCTTGTGCGTTCTGCACTGCCTATACTAAGAGAACCTGGAGGGTTTTCTTTCCTTTGTCTCTTTCCATTTGGCTCCTTTGCAAGCGGAGCCTCTACTGACATCCACTGGTAGCCACAGGAGAGCTGCGGTCCTGCAAACTGCTTGTAACCCACCCCTGCTAATCCCGGCTCCTGCGCCAAGGCATTGATTTAGCACCGTGCTAGATGTCAGCTCAAATGTAAGGTCAAAATAATGTAATCCTTCCAGTTTCTCCCTCCTTCCCAGAGGAATGTCCCCCTTCCCCTTCCATGGCGGTAAATAAATTCAAGAGATGAAAACCTGCTAGCAATTGCTTTGGCTGCGCTCACCAATTAGCGATGCAGAAAATCAAACCACAGTTTCCTAGGTGTAGTGGGAATTTATAGGGAATGAGAGCTACCAGGAACATGAGTTTGTATGTTACTCGTTATACGTTTTTTTGTTTAAACTGCATTAAATTAAGACTTAATGATCAAGGCTGCGGGAATGAGGATTAGAGACCAGATGGGAAGAGCTGAGGGCTCTTTGCTGTACACGCTGTGCCAGTGATGCTTTCTGGTTGTTAATCCCAGAGCCTGTCCTGTTCATAAGTACTGTGAGTACTTCAGTACGAGGTAAGCATGAAGATAATTAAGAGTACTCCTATCAGCTTTAGCTTCTTCTGCCTCAGTGTGACTCTCTCCACATCATGTCTGCAATACAGTAAAGTTCCTGGAGGTGGGGTCCCTCTGAATTTGCACAGCTTTGCACGATGGAAATGGAGAAGAAACTGTGCTGTAGAAGTTGTGTGACTCGGTGGGTAAATCAGGAGCCAGAAGAGGGTGCTCATTAAAGTTTGGCCAAGTGCATTATTTTCTATATACTTATAGCCAGTTCTTTGCACACAGACTTAGTTATCTCTTCATTAACTTTTTTGCTAGTTATATTGAGTGACAAAATATCAATTTTTATACTTAAACATAATCTCCGTTCATTTCTTGTATGTATTTTGGTGGGTTTTTTAACCATTTTAGGGTTACCTTAGTCACAGGGTATTGTTTCTCATTCGTGATTGATAAATGTAATTAGTAAGGAGGGGTGGTAAAGAACAGGAGGCCGCAGATCAAGCCATTCACTTTTTACTTTCACAGAAGGAGCAGTAGCCATTTTAGGAATTAGAAAAGTGCAGTAGATATCATGAAGTCTTTCCTTTTTTTTTTATCATGGCATCTGTGTCAACCTGCGTCACCGTAACTGGAATTGAATATGCTCGTGGAGGCTCAGCAAAAAATTTTGTTGATCCCAAATTTAAGGCTCTGTCATGACATCCCACCAAAACCAAGGACCAAAGACTCAGCATGCTTGTCCCTCACACCCCATTCAAATTTCTCAGATGGCATTGACTGGTATTTTCTGGAGAAAAGCACCAGCTTTGTTGTCACTAGAGGTGTTGCTTCTAAGCCACAGTATTTCTAGAACCACATTAAATTTTCGCCAGTGGTAGCTGAGAAACAGCCGAGTTGCTGGAAGCAGCAGCAAATTTGATGAGCTGAGCACATGTAGATCTCAGGTCCTGTGTACCCCCACATAACAACATCGCAGTCACACAGTCAGGGTTGATGAGGAGCCTTGCAAGGTGCTGAGGAGAGGCAGAATTGTGACTGCTGTGGTGACACCGGGCACCTACCTACCTGTGGCTATTGCTGGGAAGATGTTTGTAAGGAAGTATTCATCGTGAGCACCAACCTCAAGCTCCCCAGTCTTTGTCCCACAGCCCAGCTGGCTCCCAGCCTGCATAGGGGAGAGTCACTCCAGCCCTTCATCCTCCTGTTTCATCCAAGCCTGTTTTGCTAAAGAGCCTCAAATGAGTCCTGCAGCAAATGGACAGTAGTTTTTGTCCGCTGAGGTGTGGAAAAGCCTTCTGTTCCTCAATTTCTGTAGATATTTAAGATTTATGTATTTTTAAAACCACAAATGATTAATCTGCAAGAAAGTGAAGCTGAACAGATGAGTGGTGGGGTTCCCAGGGAAGTGAAAGGAGTTATCCAAGCAGGCTGTTAGTGGAACCTAACTTTATTTGGCTGGGTCTTTGAGCTCTTCTGTTCCCCCAAGCTATTTGATGCTATTTTCCACTGTGCATATGCATCTGTTCATGTAATTTAGAAATTAATAGTTTAAAAACACGCCAGAAAATTACTTGGTGTGTTTCAGCTACTTTTAAAATAAAACCTATAAATTCTCTATGAATGAAACGTTGGGGGGAAACGGAGCATACCAACTTCATTACCCAGCCTTGGGTGCGTGGACTGGGCCGTGCACATCCTCTTTACTAGGGCATCCACAGCCTAACATCATAGGGACAAGCCTTAGCATTTTCTCCTGGAGCCCGAACAGTATTTAAATTAGAAGTTGGAATGTCAAAGCCGAGAGATCTGAGTGTGCCTTTTCCTTATGGAAAGTTCAATGCTTGGGAGTTCTTAATCAAGATTGTCAGACGTTTCCTGCTCATTTTCAGCCACCAACGGCAGGCATAGGTGACTCCCTCCTTGCTGTCGAGGGGCGGACAGAGCAGTACTGTGTGATCTGTTGCCCACTGAGCCACCTGCAAGTCGTTTCGCTCCAGCTGTGGTAGACCTCATGCAGAAACACAGCCTCGAAAGAGCTGGCCCCTGGCCAACAACACTGTTAGGGGTTTTTAGCTTAATTCTTTCACTGACCTCCTCCTGAGGAGCATAATTCATTAAGTACAGTATCATAAAGGCCATGGCGATTAGAAACAGAAAACACTGCCACCAGTGTAGCCCATAAAGGAGACATCAACAATACAGTGTGTATATATACATATATATATATACACATAATGTCCGTGTTAGTTTATTCTGATATTAGGAGCTGAGAAGGAAATGTCTCCCGCTCTGCTTGTTTGGGATCTCTAGGTATGAGTTGAAATGGATAATATTTAGTCTGTGCTACTGTAAATCCCAGTGTGGGGCTCAGCAGGCTGTCCAAAGTGATCATGCTCCTGAGCAAGGATGTGTGGCAAGATTAAGGGTCACAAGTCAGAGCACTCCACGGAGTCCTCTGCTGTGAATGGAAACGCAAGATCTCACATCACCTCACAGCAACTCTACTTAAAGGGGAAAATAAAAGAAGAGAGGGTAGAATACCCAGGGTTAAGCATGCTTAAAGTCTATTTTGTACACTTTCCCATGCTGATCCAGAAAAACAGTTATGTTTAAGCACAAATACCATTCTGCTATCCTGCCAGTAATGTTTTGGGTCACTTAGGGTTATGACTACCAGGCAGAGTCTTGTAGATGGAGATAGTTTCGAGACATTCTGAAGGTATAAAACACCGGATAACCCTTTTTGATCAACCAATCTCATTTTAAGTGAGACTATCATTAAGATGTCTTTAGGATATACCCATATCTGGTTTTAGATTGCAACCAAGAGAAGAAATTTTGCTCATCTTTAGTTTGATGACTCGTATAAGGATTATTAACAATAGCAGACTTAGAGGGCTTGCCATGTAAAAGCTAAAGGAATTTGAAGTTTTAGTTATCTACTTGTTGATTTTCTTTGCCTGATGATTTAAAAAAAAAAAAAAAAAAAGAAAAGGATGAGGGTCATACCCATTGTAGGGCTATTATATGTTTTATCTCAACCATCCTGCTTCCTCTTCTTCAGTTTTCGGTTTCTCTGTTCATTTTTGGGTTTGTTTTTTTTTATAAGGAATTTATCAGTTCTATTTCTCTGTTCTTCTTTGGCCTGCCTGTGAGTGCAATTCAGATTTCATGTCTGACACAAGGCATAGAGACTTGTAAATATGGATGATAAAGTACAACTGATTTTGATTATAGAAACACTGAATTGCTTTATTTGCACAAAACTCACACCTTCAGGTATAAATAATAGTGGAAGACTGTGAGGAATTAACTAAAGAGTTATCAGGAAGTCTGCAATAGAAGCTATTAATGTGTAATTATTCCAACATAAGGCATCTTGTTTCAGTTCCTTTGACTGTTTTGATTGTTTTTATTCTCAGCTGGGGTTTTAATGAGTCTTTCCCAACTTATGGGATATAAAACTCCCAGGGAAGAATGAGAACCTTAGGTTTGTTGTAACAAATACTGCAGTAAACACTGCAGTGTCAATTTACCTGTCTTTATTCTTTTTCAACACACCGTTATTCTTCATATAAATGATGCAGGTTACCTCCATTTAGAATCTGGTGAGTACTTGAAGATCAGACCATTTTTTATCTGGAATGACAATATTTTTTTTAAATATATAACATAGAACATTCAAAAGTTAATACATACCCAGCCTTTCTGGATACGGTTTCCTGACTAAGTAGGCCTGTACACATTCATCTGAAGACTGTTTCAGACACAGGACTTGCTTGCTTTATTGGCAGCACTATAAAATTACACAGGTATCAATCACCTACAGGACCTGAAACATGCAATCTCTCCTCATTATTGAAACACAGCACAGTACAGCACACTGAGGGCTAGATCATGCCTTGTGCATCGTTAAGAGTGAAGTGTTGAGGGATAACACTGTAACCACAAACTCCTAGGGCTTTCCCAGTCCATGCACGCTGTCTTCAGTGGTATGTCATCCTTGGAGAAAAGGCAATGTGCACCTTTTCCTTTCCTGAGTAGTTCCCTTTGGAGGTTTAGATGAGTGTAGGAACATGTGCCTGCGTTCTACCTGATGAGTTCAATTAGCTCCTATTCATGGGAAAGGAAGGTCATGCGAAAGCAGTCAGTCAGTTGTCCCTACTGGGCTTCTGGTCAAGCCACACCAGTTGGTAATAAATTGTCCTTACTTGGCTTCTTGCTGTTGGATACTCAGGACCAGATCCAGAAAGGGAAGGAGTCATTATAGTGCCCAGTGGTGCGATATTTCAAAGTTATACATAGGAGTGGTATTCAAAATATTGGAGTGTGCCAAAGTTGCTGAGATATGTAAAGGTGAATGGTAGCCAGCTCAGAGCGAGATTCACAAAAGACATTTATTTCAGTGGGAAAATAAAAAACACTGAAGAAAGGATCATCCCTGAGATTTCTCTTGGCAGTTTCAGGATTAAAGTTAGATGATGATGTGAAATAGATTCCATGCTTGAAATCCCTCCTGGTTTTATGTCCCAGTTCTGGAAGATGGCAGCTGCCAGATGCATTAGACCTAATTATAGACTATATTTATATTGTTTGTCAATGGTGTTCTTATATTATTTATCTAAAGCCCTTAAATTGGGATAATGGTCAGTTGTAGGGTTCTCTGATGAGGGGTTAGACAATTCCAGTCAGCAAGCATCTCATCTGAACTGCCCTCTTAAGGATATGTATGCTAATAAATTAAATAATGCCAAGGTTCCCTCTTTGGCCTATAGGCCAGCTGATACTCTTTGATAATGTCCAGATTATTAAATTATCTTATTCTCCAAAGCAAGATGGCCGTGCTGAAACTGCCCATGTCAAAAGGTCTTTGGCCTGTGGTAAATCTCAAATTGTCTGGGAGAGTACAAGTTTATCTGAGTCAGCATACTCCACAGATTAGTGACTTAATAATTTGCATGGTCAAGCTGTAGTTTATGTGTTCATGTTCCATGTATGAACACAGAGCATGTTCTGGTTCCATGTGTAGAAGAAAGACACTTCTTTCTCTCCACTGATTTTGGAGTGATCCCAGGATGATGGGCATCTTTATTTCAGAAGTCATTTAGATGCACAAAGTCAATGGGGTACATATGGGCCCAAGATGTTTCCAAAACTGTCTGTTGGACTGGGTACTCAACATTATTCCAATGATAATGATCACCACTTTGATGACCATATGAAAGAATTATCATGTCTGCACATTGATCCATTTCTGGACCGATGTAATTTTTTCTATCTCAAATTTAAGCAATTTTGGAAATCCTATTAGTATACAGGCCGTGCGAATGTGAAAAGGATGATATCACTTTCATGCAGGAGACACATCTTTGACATCTTTACGCTCTGTTTTGTTATCTATTGCACTCTTATTATTGGTGATAGGTGAAAGTCTGGAAAGCAAAGGAAGTGGTTTGAAAAACAGTGATCTCTTATTCTTCTTTTAGGTAATTTCTCTTTCTCTCTCTTCTTATACCATACATTTATTTAGTATCTGTGGCTTTTTGCTGAGTGAAGGTTAATATTGTTTGAAAGTTCAACTATTAAAAAGCAGGTGGATAGTAGAAAGTTTTACAAAGGTTACAATATATGCTGTGGAAGGGCACCTTGAGGCCAGAGGCAATTTGGCATGACATTTCTAGCTCTACTGTGTCAGTTACTTGTATTTGTGGTTCTACCATATTCTACATCACCTATAACATGACACACTTAATTTTTGTGGCTATTGCACTATTTTCTCTGACAAACACAAAAGTAAATGCAAATAAAGTATCGGAAACCTGGTTGTGAGTTTATATTGGGAAGATCTGCAGAAACTTGATTGTGGAACACACAAGAAAGAAAACATTCCCTCTTTTTTCTACTGTTGTTCCATTGTCATCTGGACCTGAATATTATAGGCATTGCAACAGGTCTTGGGGTCAAGGTAAGATGAAATATGCATGTGTTGAAATTAACCATGTTTTGCCTTTGCTTTAGAATTTCAGTCTTTTACTCAAGGTGTTTCACTCTTAATTGGGTAGAATTGCTGTCCAGAGATGCCTCTAACTTGCCATTCATTCTTGAGGGAGTCTAGGGTTTAGGTGGCTCAGTAAAGCACTTAAATTTAGAAGTGGCATAATTTAACCTTATGGGTACAACACATTCTTGGATCAATCTGATGTTTTGCCCAGTTGCTTGGCTGAATGTTTAAGTGAGCAAAAAACATCTTCCTTGCTTACTGCTTGGGGAAGAGCAACCCTTTGGGAAAGCCTATTGGTTTCATCCCAGGAAGGGTTAACCCTTCAGTGTTCACTAGGACCACTTGAGAAGTCATTTCCTACGGTAAGAATGCAAAGTATATGCTGCTTGTTAATACAGATGGGCAGTGAAGTCGCAAGGCATTTTTAAAGTCTTCCAGTGCCGCATGGTGCAGCGAGAATAGGCACCCTTGAGCCAATCTGAAGTGTGTTTGTCCACAATTTCATTACTGTATGTGTCTGAGTTAGTGTCTTCATTAAAATGATAAGTTTCTCTAAAAGCTGCAAATGACAAGTGACCTTATAATGTAACGTGGTCCCGCTTAGTCTGCAGGAAAGTATTAAATGTCAGGACTTATAATTGTAAGGATTTGATATTTATGAAGGTCAGTTCAAGTGTGAGTAATATAACATAATATTACATTTAAACTAAGATCTGTGTTCATAGGAACCTTTTAAAAACACCCAGCTGCCACTGCTGAAATAGTGCAATGATAGATGATGATTTTTTTAGACTTAGCACATATTGTGAATTTGCAACTCTTGTAGGGTTTGTATTAAAAGCTGACACGATATTTTAATTTAAACAGAGGTTAGATTATTAAAGTTGGCAAACAGCCAAAAGTATATCAATTTTAAAATATGTCCATTTACATGATTTTTGCTCTCCTTTATTTTCATTGGTAAAATATATTAAAATATTCACCTGAATTATTGGTCATAATTAATATTTTTTATTCAAAAATTGGCACATTTTGTCTTTATTTGAGGGTTGAAATTGCAAGCCAGATTATTATTGAACTTTTTCAATGATAAAGTGAAAAGAAACCCCATTATACAGATTGTCTATCTCATTGACATCAAATTTATTGAGGTCAATTCACTGTTCAAAATGATGGATATGAAAGACTTGAAGTAGCATTTCGATTGTGTGTTTCTTGGAAAGATTCTGTTCCCCTGTAACCTGCACACAAGTTCTACAGATACAGATAAAGCATGTTTCATATGAACTTAGTCCTGGTGGGTGCAGAATGTCCATAGTTATCATTAGCTATAAAAGCTCACTGGATGCCCAACACCTTTCAGCACGTGGCAGGATTGTGCTCTGCATTTATATCTTTCCTCTTTCCATCGTCAAGGCATCTTGTATCTAATGAGTAAAGCGTGGAAAGTGCCCGTAGAAGTCATAATGGATCAAAACACTATGTGATACTTTTTCTATTTCCCACAGTGTATTTGAGCTTTTGTGCTGAGTTATTGCAGAAGAAAAATGTCTAATCGTTAGTTAATTGATTGGTCTAATCACATAGGTGGCCACTGCATCCATTTGGACCACAGAGCTGTGCAGAATGGAGGGCTGTACTATCCAGGAGCCTGACTCACAACAAATGCCATAAAAGAAATGAGAAAGGTAGGATCTCCAGTGATTCATGACACAAGTACATTACAAGGATGGAAAAGTTTTTTAGGTACAAAGAAGTTATAAGCATGAGGGAAAGTTTGGAGCTGGGCCCTTTATGGCTGTAGATTTATTGGTAGAGCTGCAATATGTTATTTGAGGAGGATCAAGTGATGTGATTCTGGTTTTTTAAATTCCACAAGCCTCCTGTCAAAGGATGTAGATACCTCAAACAGCATTCTTATAGCCAAATGAAGGTAGCTGTAATGCAGACAAGTCTAAGCAAATCCTCAAAATTCCTCCTATAGTCAGTGGAGAGGAACAGAGACTTTTAGGATGCAATTACTAAAACAGACCTCTAAGTTAAGTGAATCATTCTCTGAAGGAGACTATTGCTTCTGTCAACAAGAAAATTTAAGATGAGTATTTGAAATATAAGTATAGTAATCTATACTTTCTGTCTATACAAGATAGCAGAATAGGTAGGGTCAGAGGTAACGTTAGGGAGGTAGGATTAATTGTTCTTTATGGATGACTGTTACTCTAGTGTTCAGCTTCATCTTGTCTAGTTACAGGCATTTTACTGATGTGCTTAATTTAGGAACCCAGTTGCCATAAGATGCCTGGTAGATTTTAGTTGTTCTACAGTTTCTGTAATATGCACTAGAAATAGACAGGTATATTCAAAGGAGGACTCAGGGCTTAGGTGGAGTGAATGCCCGTTTCTGGACGGTCTACTGCTACCTGGGAGTTGTTATGTGCTACATGTGTTGCAGAATGCTTACAACTCATCAAATCTCTTTCTCATACAAAGAGGTACCTGGGTCCACAGTTTTATGAATCCTGAGTTGGATCACAAAAATATTCTGTGAGGGTTAGAAATTTTGATATTCAAGACATAAAGGATATATGCTTCAGCCTTCAGTGAATCCAAATATTTGTGTGAAGCAGTTTTGATCATACAGTCTCCTTAGTGTACATGTCTCTCAGCAATCCCATGTATACTCAGCCTACTCCTTCTACCCATCCTTCTTCCAGACTTACCGCTGTTTCAGCTATAGCATCTTCCTCTCCCACATCTATAGGTGGATCAAGTAACTATTCCTTTCTGTAGGGAGTGTTGCCATGAGCAAAAGACTGTGGGATGAAGAAAGAAGTATAGTTTACCCATACATCACAGCAGAAGCAGGAAGAGAGGTGGCTGTCTTGGGCTTCTGGAGCCTTTCCTTTCTCTCTTTACTACTATTGAAATAGCATCATCTTCCCGGGAGATAGAAGCCTGCAACACCTTTGGTGGAAGAGGTCAAAAAGTGGGTAGAGTAGGCCATCAGTAAATCTTTCCCTTCAGCAGGATTAAAATGTGAGAGCTGGCTGGTATTTTGGAAATACCATTTCCCATGCTAGTGGCCCACTGCAGCCTACTTAACTGCCTGTATACACTGAAAAAGAAACGGCTCATAGGAGCTCAAAGGTGTGGTGAAAAATAGACAACACGTGGGAAAGTTACCAATGAACATATTCTATATGAGAACAAGACTGAAAGGAAGAGAGAAGCATCTGATTTGACAAACAAATCCATCTAGCACAAATGGGCAAGACCTGAGGTGTCTTCACACCTTCTACTAATCAGATCATCGAAAAGATAATTCTAGTAGTTGTATAAAGGAGAATGTGAGGATTAAAGAGCAACCTGAGCAACACTGAGGCCAGTAGCTGATGAAAAGGTATTGACTAAGTGGTATGAGGTGGGGAGAAGAAGTGAGGTGGGACCTTTCACGTGAAAAGGGAAAGTCCTCATGTGACATAATGCAGAAAGTGAATAGGACAATACGTGTGGCAGACAAGAGTTTCTTACTGCTCTTGGGCAGCACAAAGAGGAATGAAACACAAAGAGAAATTCCCTCATTAAAAATGAACAACTTACAACAAAGGGTTATCAACTGCATTCCACATCAGTGCAATCAGACATCAGTTAGGCAATTACTGGCATAATTGCACACAGAAATAAGAGTAGCCAGAGAGGGTGATTACATGCATGACAATTAAAAGTGCTTCCTTTCTTCATAGGAGGGACGTAAATTAACTTTAAGAGTGCCAACAAAAAAATTAGCATTGCTTGTGAAAAATGATGGAGCTGTAGGTATTTCAGAGATGGGGACACATCAGCACATCTTTAATATTGGACATGTATTTTTTCAGTTGTAAACCGATGGATGAAGTAAAGTTTGTGCAGATATTGGGTATGTGGGAGATGTGTTGGAATGGATAAAGTGTGGTAGCATGGTGGAACACAAAGTGCTTCCATGCTGCTATGTGTGGTTCTGAATAGGTGGTGGTGGGTGTTTTGAATGCTGTTATCTCCTCAAAAAGTAATTTCACTGAGCTTCAGTGATTACAGTGATAGGAAAGACAATTTAGCAATTTTAAGTGTAGTCTGAATTATACTGCACATACGAGTGTCTGTATAATGGCAGTTTAGACTGAACCAGCTATTTTATTCTAGCAGACCTTGGTTAGGAGCACAGTTGCTTTTTAGATGTTTGCTTTCAGTGCTCTATAGGATTAAAATGGGTTATGAAAACATTGGTCAGCCCAGGCCTCCAACTCCAGCACCGCTCGCTTTGACTGCAGATGAACATATGATGAGGTGAAGAACTAGCTCTGATGTATGGGAAAGAAATGAAGCATTTCCTTCTGCAAGGACCATGTGTTGTCTTTCATAGGAAAGTGTACATGCTTTTTTTCCTTTTGATCTTTATACAGTATTTTCTCTGTACTGTTGAACCACACCAAATGTCTCTTTGAGAGTTAGGCAAACAAACGTCAACCTTTTGCCAACTGGTGTGAAATTAAAAAAAGGATTTTTTAAAATCTATTTCAACTGCTTTTCTGTCAGACAATGATTGTATAATTGAAAGACATCCAGTTGATAAAAAAGAACATATTTTTTATTGGCAGCACAGTAACATGAGTTCAAAGACTGTATTTGCCAAGAGTGCATAACTCTGTAATGGCCGGCATACTTTTACAAGTGTTCAGTGGTATTACTGACAGAAAGATCGCTTTGGTCCAAGACAGATGTAAAATACTTCATTTAACAAATATTTACTTCACAATTATCTGAAAATGTAGAAAGTACAACCTGACATGTTTGAATATCTAAAGAACCTGTTTATGGGGTATTCTATTATTGTTCCTACATAATAATCCAAAAAATATAGTTGCAGGGGAGGCTGGATGATTTAGGATATTGGTAATAGGATACAAAGCCTTTCACTTCTTGGTCAGCAGTTCAAATCTGGCTTAGGTTGGTAGTAACTCAAAATGATTGCTGCGCTATGTGATGAGGGTTAATAATAGGTTGATGCCCTCTAGCTTTTGGAGTCTACCACCATAATGACTAATTTGGCATGACAGCTACAGGCTATTGTCACTTTTGCAGGAATTAGTGTCACGAAGAAGACCATGAAGGTACCTGCAGAGGTGTAGGACCCCAGCACCTCTTCCATAGAACTGTGCAATTGCCTGCCTTTTGCCATCCCTAGGAACCTGTTGGGAGTTTGCTCCTAACTTGGCAGTGATGGAGACAGGAAAACCTTCTGCAGAGTGAACATCATGGAATGTCAGCATGGAAGTATTAGGAAATATGCATGTTGTTTTGAATTGCCATTGCAATAGCCATGCTGATGGAGAACTGTATGGCATTATTATTAGCAGGTAATTAGAAGATTAGCTGAAGTGTGAGAGTTTATCTCAATTTTTATTTGGTGTTTCACATTTGGGAAGCAACAGAACCCTGAGTTTTCGGTCAGAGATGTGGATTTTAGACTTGAAAGTGAATACAGCTGGATATTAGAGATGTATAGACAGTTGCATCTGTTCAAGTCCTATGCCTGTCACTGCGCCTTTGTGGCTGTGCCTCTGACTGGGAAACCAAACCCTCCTGGTGCCCATTTCCTATCCCCCCGACCAGCTGACATGGCCTCACTCACATCCATGCTCTTCAACTCTCTCACTGTCCAGAGCAGGACATCATAATACAACTACTTAGAATCCCTGACCCATGCTAATGCCCAAAGCGTGCTGGGGAACAGTTTTGGAGGAGCATTAGCTGGTCCAGACCTAAACTATGCCAGGGACCATCTGAGAGGATGATGGTGCAAACCATCACCTTCTGGTGCTAGGCATGTGCCCAGACACTCTTTAATTCAGCAGGCTAAGGAGAGCTGTGTGACCTTTGCTAAGAGGTTTTGCCTTCCTTGTTTCAGTTAAATATCTCTGAAGTGGAAATAGCAACATTTTTGTTTCTTGTGCATTTAGAGTTTTTAGAAAAAGATTCGCCAATTGTTTGAGCCATGCTTCATAAAAGGCAACAAATTTGACCCGTATCTCTAGGCCTGGTATGCAAATAATTGTATGTGAATTGAGGTTTAACATTCGTAAGGTGCTGCTCCTTGAGCTGATGTCATTTTTCTGCTTCTGTTTCCTATATGCTAATGTGTAAATGCTGTACCTAACGAGTCCCAAAATTTCAAGGAATTTGCTTGGTGTGAATAGACAGAATGTTACTGATTTCATGTAAAAACCAGGCAGGTACTGGACATCTTAAAAGTTGTTCCTTGCTGTCTTTGCTGCTAAGTGCCTGATAGTTATGGAGCAGAAGGGAGAGACTGAAGAACCAGTTGTGTAATGGAGATGATTTTATTTCCAGCTTCCACTGGGCATTTGCTGTGGGCCAGAGAAGGGGCACGCAGGTTCCTGGGCCAGATGGAGCTGAGCATTACAGAGTGCTTGCTTTGGAGAGGTGGAGGAACAGGGGCGCACACGCACAAATGTCAGGGCTTGGGGAAGAGAGGGAAAACCCAGGTAGACCTAATAGGTAAGTTTTTTGTTAATTATTAAGCTTAGAAAAGTTTTGCATCTTCTAAAACACCCCAGGCTTTCCATTGCCACAGTTTACATCTGCAGTTTTCCTCTTACAAATATATTTAACACCTTTCCTCACCTTGATTTTGGTAATCAGGAAAGGCTGTTTGTAGGGGAATCTTGATTACTGTAGAGTTTTCTCAGAGAGGGAACGGATTCCAGCACTTCTGGGGTTTTTTTTGCTTTGTTTTTTTTGTTGGGTTTTTTCTTGTAGAAAAAGGTTTTAGGTTGTTTATACTTCCTCCTTGATTTCAAGTTGAGATACTTAGCAACAGAAGGTGGTATCCTGACACTATTGCTTGTAGAAATTGCCCAAAATGATCCAAAGTGCTTCTACCATTTCAGTCCTAATTCCCCTCGAAGTAAAAGCGATAGAAGTCTTTATTTTAAATTATATTCTTTCTCTCTGTTAAATGTTGCACTCTTGAGCAATGACTGGTGACCTTGCACTTTAAGAAGTTGTTTAAAAATATGCATAGTATTACAGGTGGTCACTTAAGTTACATAAGTTTAAAGACAGATATTTAAACACAGAGCCCTGGATTCAGGTAACTGAATTAAGGTGCTTGCGTTAGGAACGCAGCCACAGTTTGTTCTCTTTCTAATTATTGGCACCACCGGGAGTAATTCGGTCTCCTTCAGCACCTGAATTGCTTTGCAAGACCTCAGTTGCTTTCTGCAGGTACCTGTCTGTACTGACTGATGGGTGAAAGCGAAATCAGTCCCATCTGTGACGGTGCTGCCTCAGTATGGCATGAACGCAGGCCGCTGTGGCCAAGACTTCCAGAGAGCTACATTTTGAGTGTCCGTTTTTGATGTCACAGGGGAGCTGGATTTCTTGCCTTTTGGCTGCTTTTAGAGTATCTCAAATTGGGCATTGTGGAAAACAGGGCTTATGCTTTTAGCTAAATCACTTTCTGATTCTCGAGTCCATTTAAACAGACGGAGACAACAGTTGTGGGCGGCTGCCCGGTAAAGGGCAGAGCAATCCTCTGCTCCATCATGGAGGCAGGGAACAAAGAGAGGTCAGGTCAATAACCAGAGCCCTGTCCTGGACCTCTCTATCTGTTTTGTTTTGTTGCTTGGCTCTACCACATGACAGTAGTCAATACTACTTTTTCCTCTGCAGGAAAAGTAAGCAAAGTCCCTCAGCAGGCGCTGAACGCACTGCACCCTGCTGCTCTGTCAAGGGGCAGGCAGAACTATTCATTCCCTGGTTCACACTGGTTGCTCCCTGTGGCATTCTTTCCTACCTGTAGTAGCCCCAAAGCATTTCTTTTTTTTCTGTTCCGAAAGTTTTCTATCCTGAAACACAAGTCCACCTTGGCAGCCATGTGAGACTCTGCACCCGTTATCCTGCACTGGGTCAGACCAATGCAAGGCAGCAGCCCATCTCGGGGCCACCAAATGGAGGATCAGGGTCTGCTTTCCCTCCATACGTGCCCTGTCTTCACTTGCTGTGTACAGACCTGGGCTAATCCACAGGCAACAGATTCCCTGCCTTATACCTTCATAGCCATGTTAATTTGACCATTGTTGCCAAGTTACAGATGATAATGAAATTACATCCAATGGTGCTGTGTGGCTGGAACCGAAGATGATATTTTGCTATCGTGCACGTACTTGTAAACGAAAGAGAAAAAATAGATTATATCCTTTAAAAATGAAAAACAGATTTGAAGAAGTTGGTCTATAGATTTTTTAAAAGTGTAGTTCTACTGACAAAGCTTATAAAAACATTCCAAAGTAATGTAGTGTGATGACCCTTGCTCATAATCACAGAAAACCTCTCCAAGTTTTTGATTTTTTAATAAGCCTATCATTAATCTTCAATGAAAATAATATAGATTTTATGAAGAAAGCTTACCAAAGTTCTTGGAAAACTTACAAGACATTTAACAGCTGAACAGTGTATCTCACAAATAGACTTTAAAGGTGCTCTTTCAAACAAGCCTTTATTTGATCTGGTTTTATAGTTAGCAATTGCTTTGGTCTGAAACCTCACCCATCCTTTCCAACTAATAACCAAAAGAATCCTGAAATATAGCACTTGTTGGAGGTACAGCATGACAGAACCTGAACCAATTAGTACTACTCTTAGGCTCTTGAAGTTGGATTTATTATTTGTTCTAAGATGTCCTACTTTACCAGAACCATATATGCACATATTCTGAACAAAATAAACCACAGGATTAACAGTATTTATGTATATATAATAAACCTGTAGCTTAAGTTATGGATTTTTAAAAAAATTCTTTCATGATTTTTTTTTTGTTTTTTTTTTTTTTTAATTTCTTTCATTATTTTTTTTTGGTTTTTTTTTTTTTTCTTGTAACATTGAGCATTACTCAAATGTTTTCTCCAATAACTTTAATCTGGATTTCCTTTCTGATAAAACTCTGGTTGTTTGCAGATCCACCCGTCAGTTTTATGAGGATATCTTTGAGACATCACAATTATAAAACAAACTGGAAGGAAGAGCAGCTGTACTTACAAACAAACATCACAGGCACAATTAATCTGCTTAAAGGGTTTATGAGGGGAAGCATAAAATATCAAATAAAGGGTAATGGGAAATATTTAAAAAATGCTGAAGCTGGTAACAATCCCCAGAGCAGAGCAGCCAGTGCACGTTCAGGAAACAGAATGTAGCTAGTAACTCATTTGGTTGGAAGCCACCAGCTCTCTACCTCCCAACCTGAACTGTAAGGGCTGTTTCATGTTTCTAAAACAGATACAGTTCTAGATATACATACTGCATTTACTTTGTAGATTACAATTTAAAGATATTCCTTTTTTAAAAGTGGAGATGGTAATAAAATCTTAAGAGGCCAGTTTGTTTTTCTGTTGTTCAACTTAAACCTAGTATGATCCCATAATTGTGGTTGAAATTTATGTCCCTGCTTAGATAAGAGAAAAACATATACGTACACATGCTCCTCCATGCTCTCTTTTTCTTTCTCTCACGCACATACACACACCCCCATGCCAACAAGCATACTGGAAACAGGCATTGAATCAAGCACGTGTATGACTATTTTTGATACTTTTTAAAAATCTCGTAAGATTTTAAGATAAAAAAAGAAAGATTCTTCTATAGTTAACGATAAACAGTGTCTTTAACTCCAAACCCCCTTTTTAGAATCTGAATTAGCTGGATGATGCATTTTTTATTTTCTTAACAGAAAGTTTCAGCATTTACCAAACTGAAATAATTTGGTACATAACATATCCTGAGGTTTAATATATGAGACTGCATCTCCTTCTGTCGCATGTAAAGCATCTTTGTCTCGTTCTCTCTCAGCGTTCATAGTCATATAAGTACCAAAGTGACTCTGGTGGTCTGGTCTGCTGGTTGTTGTATTTTCTGCCATCTCTACCATATATTTTAAAAATCACTCTTTTCAATTTGATATAATGTGTGTTAGTGTTCATATGCTATAAATTCCCATGTGCCCAAGAGAAGAGGTTTTGTTCAAGATACACCACAGATATAACCAGATTGGTTCTTTGAAGAAAAAAAACCTCTTGCCTCCTCTCATAGGAACACAAGGCAGGAAGGTTCCTTTTTTCATCATAAAGTTCACTTGGCTTTGGTTGTATCTAAGCTTTTTAACAACAGGCTATCAATTTGGGACACTTCCTACAAGTTGATGGAGCATCACATAGAATCATAGAATAGAACTATAGAATCACTTAGGTTGGAAGGAGCTTTAAGATCATTACCCTAACTCTGCCAAGTGCACCACTAAACCATGTTCCTCGGCACTATACATCTTTTAAATACCTTCAGGGATGGTGACTCAATCACTCCCCTGGGCAGCCTGTTCCAACGCTTGATAAACCTTTCAGTGAAGAATTTTTTGCTGATATCCAATCTAAACCTCCTCTAGTGCAACTTGAGGCCATTTCCTCTTCTCTTATTGCTTGTTAGTTGGGAGATTGATCCCCACCTCTCTACAGCCTCCTTTCAGGTAGTTGCAGAGAGCAATAAGGTGTCCCCTGAACCTCCTTTTCTCCAGGCTGAACACCCCAGCTCCCTCAGTCGCTCCTCGTTAGATGTGTTCTCCAGACCCCTCACCAGCTTTGTTACTGTCTCAAAGGAAGCTGTGTGTTAGATCTTTCTTGTTTGAGCTATATAAGCATGGAGGGTTTTGTCACAGGGACAGTTCCAATTTAAACTTTGGTTTCAAAGGGTGGTTTAATTAGTGGTTTTGAAAGGACCTGTCTGTGCTTGATTCTGATCTCACTTAAATTGATGCAGTTGTGTAAATGCAGTATGAGATCCTGTCTTCTCGTAAAGCAGTTCCTTGCTGCTTATTTTGAGAAAAATTAAAATGTATTAAAAAAAAAAAAAAGTTTAGTAGAGAAAACAAATCAACTTTTAAAAAAATAAAATAAAAATCCACGCAAAAGAGCAACAGTCCAATGATTTTTCCAAGAAGATGAAGGCATAGTGCCTTTGGATTTCTGCCTGTTTGTGCACATGAGGAATGTTAGTATCTTGGGATCACCACACTCCTTGTCATGTATTATGCTTTATATGGACTCAGAACTGTCATCGCAATGCACATAAACATTTTTTATTTTCTTCACCTGCTCATGTGGCGCACACCTGGGGCTTGCTGGCAGCACGTTTGGCTTCGGCAAGCGAAGGAGACACACTGCCAGGTTGGAAAGCCAGCCCTGTTCCCTTCATGTAAGTTAAGCCGAGTCGATCCCCCACTGTTTTTATGGAGTGGTTAAGGATAGGGCTGAAAAACTTCAGCTTCTACTGAAAATTCAAAAAGTGCGGGGGGACAGTAAACTTTTAGAAACTCCAACAGAACCGTCAGTGCTTTGCTTAGACTTTTAGAGCAGAAGTCCTCCTTTGCCCGTTGGCTCTGTCGTTTACCCCTGGTGACTCCTGAGTTTTCTGTCTTTGCAACCCAAGCAGCATCAGCACAAGCTGCCGTGCCAGGTGTGGCAATGAGCGGGCCTTTAGAAGTCAGCTAGATGGCACAGCGCTCTGTTGTTGCTCTATTAACGTAATAGTTTGGACCGAAACCTTTGTTGCTGTTTGGTGCTTCCTGGAGCAGAGGAAGTGTCAGCTGTATATTGCTCAGAGCTGGCTGAAATGTTTATAGAGGAACTGAAATTTTCATTGATTTGAGTTCATGGGCATTACATAAAAATGCATGGCTTCCTGCTGGGTTGTTTTTTTTTTTTTTTTTGCATTGGTAAACATTTTGTTCAAATGCTTTCCGGTGTCTGGGTGACGGTCTCTGAGGCCTGAAAGCTGCAGGAGAATGGAAACAGTGAGAGGGGAAGGTGTGGGAAGGTGTCTTTTGATGAGCAAAGATTGAAACCTCAACACTTGGGGGCATCTTCTGCACCGTGGACAAATGCCATCTTTACAGGCATACGCACTGACACACAGATGTGTGTATACATGACAATTAAGGAACTGAAATGTATTCCTACTCAGACCAAGAGATGTTACCTTTTTCTGTGTGAAAAAAAATGGACTCTTGCATGCTCTTGTTCATCTTGTGGCCAACCTATTTGAGCCGTTTTGGGTAAGGGGAGTCAGAGACGTGTCCCTGCCCACACCTGCCTATTCCCCATTCACTCATGTAAACAAATCTTCCCTCCCTCTGCCATAGTGAGAGCTGCTTTTTTAGGGCAAAATGGCTTTCTTAGGCCCCTTTATCTCTGCAGGTGCAAAACATTGTGGTCCTAACTGAGTCTGGAATAGAAGAATTTTGTTGGTTTATTCTGAGAAGACAATTCGTGCTTGGAGTTAGGTCTGAGATTCATTACTGGCAGCAGTGAACAACTTGAGCACACTTGGATTTGATTTACGGGTGTGATCTTTGAAAGTGAAACTCTGTGACGATGGTTATAATGTAAATAACAGCACCAAAAACGCGAGTTTGGAATAAACTACATATCTCTTGCATCCTGCTTCCGCCAGGTACTCCAGTTATCCCGTGGATGGATGCCTATGCGTATTTTTAATCAAACTAATCCACAACTATACAAGTGATCAGAGGATTTTCAAGTGCAGTTCTTTAGGAACAGCATTCATATTTCAGTAATCCCTGCAAGGCCGACTTGGACAAGAGTCTTCCCACACACAGTGTGTGGCATTCTGCTGCAAAAAAACAAGGGTGTTTCCAGTTAAAATTTGGCCTTCACATCAAGTCCATCCTTTGGCAGAAGAGTTTATATTATGTCATGAAGAAGTCCAATAATCCTATAAATGCACATCCTTGAGGTATGGGGCTTTTTTTAAAAATAAGAATGTTTACCATGTTATCAACATTTATCCAGCTGGTCAGAAAATGAAAATATGGAGAGTGAGAGAATATGCAAGTACGTATGTCTTTAGTAGATGATTGAAACAAGCAGCAGAACGATTCAACTCTCTTGGGCCAATTCCACGATGTTTTAAAAGCAATGTTTATTACAAAGCATGGAGTTCAAGCTGTGGAATTCATCTCTTTGCTTCCTGCCTCTTTCCACTCACACCCACTGACACACACCAAATTCAGTGCCTTCAAATAGAGTTTGTGGTGGTGAGAGAGGGTTGACTGGACCTATTTTAGGGCGAGAAACTCCCTGAATAATTAAGCATCTGACTAAAGATTTGGATTTCAAAGTTCATGGCCATTCAGCCCCTTGCTTTTGATTTTCACCCATTCCTATTTATTAACATTTTTGCTACTGGCCTCTGTCAGAGAAAAGATTTTGGGCTAGATGGACCTTTGATCTGACCCAGTACAGCTGTTCTTATGGCAAGTGGTGCATTGCACAGGAAGTAGATGACGCAACTTCACAGATAGCTGGTTAGGTCCAGACTGGAGTTAAAGATGCTCTCTTCCCCCCATAAAGCTGAAGATGTTTTGGACTTTGGCCACCACATAGATGTCTCTTTCCTTCAGGGACGCTCCAGCAAGCTGTTCTCTGATGGAAGATAAGGGCTGTTACTAATATGCTCTTTGCCTCATTGAAACACATTTTTCTGCTTCATCCAATAAACCACTGATTTGTAGATCTTTGGAACATTTTGTCTGGTTTATTTTTTTGATTTATTTATTTACTTTTCCTGGCAGAAGCACAGAAATTACTTATTTGTGGGACATAGATTTTGATTTTTACTGTGAGGTATTCTTGAGTTACATTCATTAAACTCTGTTGCTAAGTGTTTCTGGATTTAAACACCTGGGCAAGGTAGGCAAAGGGATTCCTGAGATGCTCCACAGGATTCTTTGGCTATGTTAACAGACTGAACAGATCCAGGACGTTGGCCCAAGCACTGGCATGCAACCACCCATATTGTAAAGTAGTTCACACAGGTCTGGATTAGATAGCATTTTCCCAGGCAGTACCTGGGTAGAGTTTGGGACTGGTGTGATCCAGGAGGTATTCGCAATTGGACATACGACGAGGCCACCAAAAGGAGAAGTGTTTGAATATTTAGCTGTAAGGATATATGCTGTGTTGTGATATACCAGTTCATCTCAGGACTGAGAATGTTTCTTCCTCACAGTTCTAATCCTGTTATATCTGATGTATTTTTCCCACTGTCTTCAGAAAGCACTGGATCTGGTCTTCATTGTCTCATTTATATTGCTGTGTTAGAGGATGGACCTTCCCTCTTATTAGGCTGGAGACTTCTAGACCATTTAATCCCAACAATCTGTTCTTGCATAGGACCATCTTAAATGATAACTTTTTCAAATATATCCTACATTATAAATTCCTAAATTAATATTTCTCCTCCATTGTTTATATCCTTCAAATGTTTTTTACCCTATCATCGTATTTATTCTTCACCTGACTTTAATAGTCAATGCTTTCCTAGAGGTCAATTTCATACCATTTCTTTATTTTTCTCTGAAGTCTAGCAGAAAAGACAGAATATCTTCTAGCTTAGTGACTATTCCCTTTTATATCTAGTATCTGTGTCACCATATCTGGAGTACTACATCCAGTTCTGGGCTGCCCAGTACAAGAAAGACATGGACATACTGGAGCAAGTCTAGTGAAGAGGAACCAGGGTCTTACTGCTTCCTACAGCTACCTAATGGGATAGAATAGAGAAAGCAGGGACAGACTCTTCCCAGAGATGCTCAGTGACGAAGTTCTGAAGTGAAAAATCACAAGAAATTCCAGCTACATATTAGAAAGCCTTTTTTTGCCATTAAAGAGGTCAAACACTGAAACAGGTTGTCCAACCTCCAGCCCTGGGGATACTCAAAACTTGACTGGACAAAGGCCTGAGCAGTCTGATCTAAGTTGACCCTACTTTGAGTAGGGGTTTCTCTTTGGATTAGAGATCTCCAGAGGTTCTTTGCAACCTAAATTATTCTGTAAGTCTATGATTATAGTCAGGAGATAAATCTAATGGAATATTATCTTCTTCTCCCTCATGGATTATTACTACTTGAGGTTTCTAAGTGCAGAAAGGCATATATTTTGTTACTTAATTGGACTTTCCCCCCTTTATTTACAACAGATATATCTACATTTGTGTAATTCCACTCTTTTCATATAAAATATTCATGATTCATACTAAGAAAAGACAATTCCAATGAGTCATTATGTTTAGTTTGTATGTTCTAGTCTTCTCTGTACAGCAAAGTAGACTAAGTTCTAGTTCTGAGGTATATGGTACTTGTTTCTAAAAGGTTTTATACATGATTACTAATTTTTGATGCTTCAGATTAATTTAGTCATCTAATTAATTTAATTTAAAAAAATGATGTTGTTGAGGCCTCAGTAAGCTGTAACTCAGATTCAGTTAACAAAAGCAGCAAATACATCATGTTCACAACATAAAAAATAAGTTTTTAAAATTGGATATGCAAAACCAGAACCATTCAAAACCTGAGACTGTTTCTGAAAATGTGATGAACAGAAATGAAACCCAGTGATTAAGTATAGAATACCATGATTTTATATTTTTTAATTTATTTAAATTAATACTAATAAAAATTGTGTCAGTCATTTAGACTGTTAGATGAACAGCATCCTTCCTATTCAGTTATTCAGTTCTGGTTCATATGTATTTGAGTATTCATACTCAAATTACAAGATTAACTATAGAATTACTGTGATGAAGAAGAGTAAAGGATGTGATTTATGATGTTATCCACTGAGCCAGTCTGGTGTGAACTAGATGTTCCCTGAAACTTAAGCACAATCATTCTTATTTGACTATTTATGGAGTCAATAAAATGAAGGAACTGTGTCTTCCAGCCAGCTGACCTCATGAGTGTATGTTAGATCTCAGAAAGGGGGATGATGACCACAGTGTTTTGCAGAAGAAAGAGAGGAGAAATTTAGAATCTCAATTGTTTTTTAGACTTGAAAAAAATCAGTAGGGAAGAACTTCTCTTGACATTATAGCTCTGAGCATAGTCTGTCTTTCCTCCTCTTTGCATTCTTCCCCTTTTCCTAAGTAAAAATGAAAACAGAAGGAAGAAGGGAATTAACTGAAATTATTTTTTTTCTTTATTTAAATTTTCATAGCTGTTACAGGACAGATAATTCTACATGTTCTCTAACAACTGGATGCAATGTGCTTTTGGTTTTGCCTAACTCCGTGTGTGTGTGTTCTTACATGCACTTGAATAGCAGCGAATTGCAGGGAGTCCTCCAAGGAAAATGCAAAAAGCTGCAATGAAACAAAATCAGAGTAATAACACTTACTCTGAAATGGCTTGATCTGATGTTATGAAAATGCTAGAATGTAAATACAAACTATTTTAATGCCAACATTCTGGCCCTTGTGAACAGTGGTGTTCATTTCCCAGACCTTTCTCCAGAGTAATCTGCAGTAATTTATAGCCACTGTGAATAGCCACATCTCCTTTGTGTGGTACACATTTGTTTGAAATATTAATCAGTTCTGTGAAAGGAATTGCATTTTTGAACATTTCCCACTGATAGATGACAGAATATACAGTCATTACTCTTTTCTATGGTTTTTCTAAAGGGCTGTTTTCCCCACATTTTTGCATCAAGAGGATGGAAGGCTTTTTCAACACCTGCTACAGTAGCTCTAAAATGAGAAGTTGGAAGACCATCTGCTTGCTGGCCCTTTCTCTTATTACCATGTTTACATCAACTTCTCTTAAAAACCGAGCGCTGTTTCCTTAGTAGAAGTATTCTTCACTTCTGGAGAGGGACTTAACTAGGGAGATAGATGTGATTTTGTTTGATGAAGCCATATGTTTTAATGGAATTATATATGTCAAACCTTGCTAAGCCAATGCCATTGTATATATCATAGAGGACATCAGTTGTTAAGAAAGCTGCAATCATGAAGAAGCACTGGGATATTTACATTTCACTCTAAACAGTCACCACAGACCAAGCAAAATGAAACCTCAGTACTATTTGTTTTTTTCTAACACTGAACTATCAAACTTATATTGAAGAAGTGTCAAAGTCCAACATATTCTGACCAGGTTCTGTAAGATATTCTACATGTGTAATGTTTAATGTTTAATACCTGTTTTACTTATCTGAAGATTTATGACATTATACAGGATTTTGGTTCAGCAGAATGATACAGCAATGTACTGAAATCCATGCAGTAAACTGAGAGAGATCAAAATCAATTTCATGGAGTGATCCCAGAGACAGTGTTAATATTTGTTAGTGGCTTTCTAACAAATATTACCTGGAAGCCAGGAAAGCAGTGGTCTATATAGTGGGTATTGTTAGTAAGTTTCATTGAAAATAATCTGCATATTATTAAGTGTGATTAAATTAACTGCTATGTAAATAAGATGGAATAATTTAAGTCATATTTTGAGGCTATTCATCAGAGCTGTTGTATGTATGCTGTAGGCTGGATTAATTTATCCTGATTTTGGCTAAATCTGGTTAACTTCTATACTTCTATATAGTTAACTATATTAATGTCTCAAAGATAGTTTAGAATATGTGTTTAATAATGCTTAGAAACCTACCCATCACTGCATGCATTCACATCAATGGGAGCATCACTCAGAAAGAGTGAGGTTAGGAATATGTGTTTCCAACTATAAGCCCTAGAATCATGTATGACATAACATCTAGAGCTTTGGTGGACCAATGTGAAAGAAAAAAAGATAAGATTATTTTTTTTTGCAGTGCTACCCAGACTCTGTAAAAGCATTAGAAAGTACAAAATAATGATTTGCATTCTTGAATTCTTGAATTGTAGTGAATGGGCAACTACCACGTGTAAATATTTGGTGCTTTATCACTGTCAGGATTGTTGCACTAGTTGGCATATATTCATTCCAATGGGTGTAGAAAAGGTTTAGTAAAAAAATGCACATTATTGTTGTCTCAGAGGTCACAATCCTTAGTGCAGTGACATTTCATTTTACACAGTCAATGTTAAGGAAGGTGCATGTCACTTACAACAACAAAAAAAATTGCTGTAAAAAGCACCCGCCCAAGACTGCTTGTGATGCACATAGCCTGGACAAAATTTCTCTTGTCTTAAATTTTTCCAAAATTCTCAGCCATTTCTCTGCTTTGAAGTTATTCTTGAAAAAATCCAAATTCCTTCCCTTGGCTGAAGTGTCTCTGAGAGGCTTCCCCCATTTGACTCCCTGATGCCATATTCCAGAATTGCTGATCACTTAACACATATGGACCCCAGAATATTAGCTTTGGCAAGATCCCCAGGCTCTTTGCAAAATAAGAATTCACACTTCCCAAGCCAAGTGTAAGTGGAAGGTTCCCACAACGCTGGTGAATCCTGAAAGATTCTTGCAGACCATTCACATCCAGACAACTGAAGAGTTTAAAGCTGTTGACTGGCAACACCACTTATGGTCCATTCTTGTGGTAAGAAGCAAGTTATTAATTTTTCCTTTTGAAGGCACACTGCTTGAAGGTGCCAGAAAATTAGGACTTTTCTTAGCCAGTGTTAATAACATGCAGTTTAAGCTGGAGAATTTCAATCTATTCAATTTCATTTTATTTTGCATGGAAGAAAACCTACTCCTTAGCAACAACTTAAGTCTGGTAAAAATAAAGGTTCTGTGGAATTTTTTTGTCTGTGACTTCCCTACCTGCTTATCCAGTAAAAACATGCATTCATCAGTCCATCTCAATGCTTGGAGCTGGAATCAGTGGGAAGAAAATCACAAGTAGTGGAAAATTATACTCCCATATTGACTTTAGGTTGGCTTTAGCAAACCAACCTTTTTCAGCTATGTTGGTATCTTGCCTACTAAGCCCTGACTCAGAGGCAAGTATTAGAAGTACTTCTGTCGCTTGGTTTTACAACTTAGCAAACACATGGTGCGTGATTAAAAAACTTCAATAATTCATTCATGTTCATCCAAGAAGGCAAAATTGCATTTATGTGCTGTGACCTGAGAGTTAGAACTGCAGAGGAAGAGAGGAGTTTCTCCCTGGGCTTTGCAAACATGTGGCGCACCCTTGTGCACCGTTCTGAGTGAGGGTGATTTTATCTCCAGGATGTCCGTACTGGGGTTCATTCAGGGGAGATGAAAGTCCATCAGTGGTTTCTCCTTTACTGCTGGTAAAAAGATTCCTGTATGGCTTTTTAGTAAGATGCTGGGTTTTATGTACACATTCCACCTTACAGATTCAGTTTATAATACATGTATGTATCCATATAGATGTCTTTGTACGTTCAGAAACCCCTTCTCTTGATTCTGACATCAGACCAGGGTGTGGCCTGGTGCTGTATCAGACAGGGATCTAGGGCTTGATTTACTTTGGTACTGAAATAGACTGAATCCCCACCAGTTTTCCTAAATATATTATTTATTTTTCATAAGGAATGGTATGCTGGTTATCAACAGTGTATCACATTAAAAATGGGAAACCATGGGAAAAGTTTACCACTAAATTTTAATTTTTCTTTGACTCGTTTTCCACAGGCCAGACAGTAAGAACTAATTTAAAAAATGCAGCTGAGTATAATACCTTCTGGGTGGTTTTGGAACTGAAGTGAGCATAAGAGCAGGAGAGGTAAAGAGAGGTTCTTGGATAGAAAGATTCTTGCAGGATTTATTTTTAGTTAAAATGTATCTGAGTACATACCTAGCTCTCTATAACTCCATCTATAGTTCAACTACAACATATCTATGATTATAATGACATTTTACAACTGTAGCTAAAAAGTGACAGTGCAGATTTATTCCAGGTTCTTTTAATCTGACCGACTGGAGTATTGGTAACAGTCTACAAATGGCAACATGCATCTGAGTGCGGGCTGTGTAATTATGCTGCTTCTCACTTTTAATTAGATGATGAAAAAAATTAGCTTTAAGTATAAAATGTAGTCAAGTGCTTCTACTTAATAAGGACCACGTGCATAATGAGATCGACAACAAAGATCAAGAAACGACAAACAGCTAAGAGAACTACTGATGTTATTGGAAAACATTAAACCATCATTAGTAGCTATATATTTATGTACAGAAGTAGGAAACGGATTAAAAGATTCTACAGCATTGTTCTGATTTCTGTACAAACAGTGCTGCTAAAGGACTCTTTCCTATGTTTGTTAACTCTTAGCCAAACAAAAATATGACGATAGAACTAGCCGAATCCCTACAAACAAGAGCTTATCTGAAAATGATGTTTGGCTGGAAGAAACCCAGCACTTATGGGTCACTTGCAAATCATAACCTAAGGCCATTACAGTCTCATAGCCCTTCAATTGCCTGTGTGAAATGCATTGACGGTCTCAGTCCAATTCCTAGCAGACAGGTGTCTGCATCATTGGAATCACCAGGTGGAGATGACTGCATTTTTTCCCATTAAAAAGGTGATTATAGCTAACACAGTGTAAAACATTAATATAAAGTACTTATAGTTCCCACAGCAGATGTTACAGAAACTTGGAATCCTGCTCACTGAAGAAAATTGTGCCCAGATGCTTGTACTTAAACTTTATGGCCCAAACTCTGCCCTGAGATGTACACATAACTCCCAGAGATTTCAGGGGGAGGAATGCTCATGTATGTCAGGGCCATGTCTAACTCCTTTCACAGAGTCCACAGTGATGTTCAGGCATACTGTGGGACACATGGTGACAAGCCAGCATGCATGGCTGAGGACAATGAAGATGATAATACCACAGTAGCTCATAGAAGCCCCACCCAGCATCAGGGCCAAAAAGTACCAAGCGTTTCTCAAATGTAAATCAAAAGTCAGATGTATAAATAAGCAAAAAAAAGAAGAAAGAAAAGGTTGGAAACAGGCCCAGAGAGTGAAATGAATTGCACAAGATCAAAGAGTAGTTCAATGGCAAAACCATGATCGATACTACTACTAATTTAGATCACTGAGAAGGGTATCCTTTTTTGTAGTTATTCAAATATCCCTGAAGATGAGGGCGGAGCACACTTGGAGCAGTCACTTGTTCCATGCTTTTGTAATGAGGTGCACTCTTTCTAGAAAACAAGCAGAAATGAGTCATCCAATGAGAGTTTTTACTCTTGTGTTTTTATTAACTTTTTGAATTTCTGATCACTTAAAGAGGAAGGCCACTCTAGAACACAGTTGCTATCAGCTTATGGAGAGAAGCACTTAGGAGAGACAGGTAATAGTGAATATGGAGCAAGAAATAAGGCCTAAGGCACCCCTGGGAGACAAAACAGAGAAAGGCAGAGGACTTCGGGTGCAGATGTTTAGATCAGGAACACAGCCTGTCAATCTGCAGCTAACTCCTCTCTTTGCATCACATACAGTGCTAACCTCTCCTTCTGAGAAGAGGAGCAAGCTAGTATTTAATGAGAGATGAGCAATGTGTTGTGAACAGCGTAACAGTGGAAATGTAGATACAAATTCTGCTAATGTAAAAGAGAGGCATCTGAGAGTGTCCCATGGGATCTCAGGTGCAGTGCAGCGCTGCCTCAGGTTCACAACTCACCAGAGGAGCAGGGAAGAAACACATAGGCAAGTTTAAGAGAGAAGGAGCCTTTCCCAAAGAAATTGTAGGGCTTATTCAAACCAGGAGAATACTGAACAGTTAGAGAGAAAGATCATAGAATCATAGGCTCATAGAATACCAGGCTGGAAGAGACGTCAAGAATCATCCAGTCCAACCTTTCTCGGAAAAAGCACAGTCTAGATAAGATAGTCCAGCACCCTGTCCAGCTGAATCTTAAAAGTGTCCAATGATGGGGAATTCACCACTTCCCTTGGGAGATTATTCCAATGGCTTGTTGTGCTCATTGGGAAAAATTTTCCTATTGTGTCCAATTGGAACGTCCCCAGGAATAACTTGTACCCATTAGCCCTATTCTTTTCCGCGTGACTGCTTGTAAAAAGGAGTCTCCACCTCCTTTGTAGCCACCCTTTGAATACTGGAACATGGTGATAAGGCCTCCCCTAAACCTTCTGAGGTCTCCCCTAAGGCTTGGATGGGAGAACTTGCCCCATTAGGATAAAATGGGTTTAGGGAAAGATTTTTCTATTTTCCTAACACTACAGATGTGATATAGTGTGCCATAAATTTTGTTAACACACTTTTCTTGATTAATCTGTCATCATAATCAGTAGATAATGTCCTAAGGGCTGTTGTAAATCAAGCTCGTAACAAAAGCAGAGGCTAGATGTATTTTTTTTTAATGGTCATTTATAAAGATTCATAGAAAAGGGGATTTCTGACTTTAATGTTTAGGGTGGGATTCTTTTCAGTTAACTTCAGCTGTCTAAATGCTGAATGTCTGACATGTACAGCTACATGATCCCTGTAGGGAAATAGACACATCAGAAAGTTGTATAATTCCATCCTGAAATGAGTGGAATGGACCCTCCCTAGAGATTCCTTCATCTTTGTCTGATGATTATTGAGTGATCCCAAGACAGCACATTTCAATGAGTCTACTGATTTTTACCTGGCCCCTCATGAAGATCATGCTGCAAATGTATGTTTAACATGGGTGCATTTGCCTCTGAGCAAACTAACATCTATAAAAAAATCAAGCCATTAAATAAACATTTTATTTCAAAATCACAGTGTGGTAAAAGCATGTCTGACATAGATTAGTTGGGGTTGGAAGGGACCTTTAAACACCATCTAGTCCAACCTCCCTGCAATGGGAAGGGATATCTCCAACCAGATCAAGTTCAACCTGACCTTGAATGTTTCCAGGGATGGGGTATCTACCACCTCTCTGGGCATCCTGTTCTAGTGTTCCACAACCCTCATTATAAAAAAATTTCTTCCTAATATCCAGTCCTAATCTATTCTCTTTTAGTTTAAAACTATTACCTCTTGTCCTATTGCTACAAGCCCAACTAAAAAGATGTGTATGTGGTTCCTGTGATGAGCAGTTGTGGTCCTCAGTTCCCCTTGGCTCTGCAAAATGAAAAGATTTCTCTTTTGGGAGGACCAGTACTGGTTATACTGCAGAGACTGATGAGGGGCTGAAAAGTTTTTTGACAATTAGGCATTAAAGGCAGTGTGATAGATTTTGGAGAATTTATTATTTATTATTATCATTATTCATCATTATTCATTATTATTTATTATTCAAGAAAGAGGAACTGATGAGGAGAGAACAAAATGAGATAGATAAGAAGGAAGGAAGGAAGGAAGGAAGGAAGGAAGGAAGGAAGGAAGGAAGGAAGGAAGGGAGGGAGGGAGGGAGGGAGGGAAAAAAAAGAGAGAAGAAGGAAAAAAAGAGAGAGAAGGAAGGAAAAAAAGAGAGGGAAGGAAGGAAGGAAAAAAAGAGAAGGAAGGAAAAAAGAGAAGGAAGGAAAAAAGGGAAGGAAGGAAAAAAGAGAAGGAAGGAAAAAAGAGAAGGAAGGAAAAAAGAGAGAAGGAGGGAGGGAGGGAGGGAGGGATGGATCTGTGAAACTGAAACTACCAGGAGCACAAGCAAGAACAGAGTCTGGGAAAGAGACATTGCTGAAGGTTCTCCCTGGGTGTCATGTCTCAGTGTAGGCAATGTGGAAAATGCCCAGCTCTTGCATGGGTTGGAGAGTTGAATATCTTGTCTTGTCCAACCCACTTCCAATCTTTGCAAAGGTCTTGCATTTTAATGATGTATTTGATTACTTCTGGAAGAGAAAGGATGTATGTCGGACGTGCACCACTACAGGAGAACTTGTGAAGTTCTTGGGAACTTCACAGTGAACCCAGTTAGGAGACACTGAGCTGATAGAAGAAGGTAAGGAAGGAAAGCTAGAAGAGCTGACAACCCTGCATCCAGATCTGAACTGAGAACAATGCAAAATTTGGCATCAGAAACATTAAGATCAGAGTTTTTCTTGAAATTTGAAACAGGAGAACTGGTAAGAAAAAGAGGATCAGTACAATACAGCTAAGATATGAATCCATACATGTATGAAGTGTATAAAATACATGATCATATCAATAAAAATCAAGAGTCAACACAAATTAAGAAAGAGTTTTAATATTTGAATATGAAAATTGCATTCTACTTTGAAAATTCTTAGCAGTTGGCCAACCATCTCTGTTAATAAAGAAATCCTGCCCACCCAACCCAAAGTTAGAGGCCCTGAGTTCTGTTGCCCGAACAGGGGTGCCCAGGGGTATTTGAAGTGCCTCAAAGTATTCAAGATATCCGAGTGGAGCTGAGAGATAGGTCTCAGGACTTCAAGTCAGGTGGAGGCCAGGTAGAACACAAGTCAGTGCCTAAAATGACGCAGAATCCTTCTGTTTAGGCAATGCCACCTCTCCCTGGGTTTCAAAACAGATCTTGAGTAAGTTGCTAAGGTACCCTTATATATGGTTGTAGAAACAATGCCAACAGAAACAATAGCAATGAGCCAAACCCTTCTCTTAAAACTTCATCAAAGATAAAAACTTTTATTCCACTACATATAGGAAAATCAGATACCACTAATGCTAAATTACCTCTATCTGTATAAGAAAGATGTATTTATTTCTAATTTCTAATATGAAATTATTCTATTTGACACCACAGTGTGTATAACTTCTGGTTGGGTTTGATCAGATTGTTTTTTTGATCTCTTCCCATGGAAATCACCTGCTTGTTTTAACTTCTGAATCTCTACCTCTTCAATATTTTCTATAATCATTAACATGACTATAATTCAGTAATGGAGAGATCTGTAGTTTGCATTTATAAACTGCTGTAGTGCTATTCGTACTGTAATCTTAATTTTTTTCTAAATTATTGTCAGTGTTGGTCACAATGACCAAATCAAACAAGCAGCCCTGAACTTCAGTGCCCAGGGAAGGATGAAGAATTTATTCAGGGGGATTTCAGGAGGCTGGGAAATGCTGGCTGGCAGCTGCGTGTTACCAGTACTGAATGTCCCGAGAATTTCAAAATATCGTACATGTTGATTGTTTAAGTCAGAAATTGTTGCATACAGCACAGGACAATTCTGCGTTAGGCATCAAGTTAGTAGAAGAATTTCCCAGTACTTGTGGTTCAGCTCAAGTGTTTGTGACTTGATTATAGTTGCTTTGTATAAACATAATAAAATGCTAACCATCTGCGCGAGGCTGTACAATACACATACAGACACACACCCGCACGCACTCCGAAATACACACACACACAGACACGCATGTATTAACGTCTCTAACGTGTGTGTGTGTGTGCGTGCGCGCATGTGTGTGCATCCCCTTTGTGCTTTACAGGGATCAGTTTCACAAAGCTGAAAACAATTACGAATCAAATCATCTGGGAGTAAAAATTTAATCAGAAAAATGTGAATGGTAATTAAAAACTGTTTACTTCAAACCCTAAACAGTGTAATCCCACAACTGGGAAGCCTGTTTAAAAGAACCAAAATGCTTACCAATGAAAGCAGCAGTAACAATACCTATATCCATAACAGGTGTAGCAAGAAAACAATTTGTAACGTGGGTTTTGTTGGGTTCTTTTATGTAGGAAGCTGTAGAAAACTGACACTGTGAAGAGGAAATCTGGCTGCAATAAAGGCAATATGAAGAAAACAATTTTGGGGGAAAGTAAGAAATGAACAGGGTTATTGATCCATTTTTAGAACAGTAAGTAGCAATGCTTAAAAAGGCATCTGTGATTAATAAATATTTTTTTTCTGAATTAAAAGAAAAAGGTAGATAATGCATTTACATTATATAAAGACATTATCTAGTAATAATCAAAGTTCTTAAATAACAATCAGCATTAGATCCAAATTTTGTCCATTTGAGAGGTTTAAAATAGCTGCCCAAGAAAGATTTAGAATCAATAATGTTCACTTTCAGTGTGAATTTCAAGACTTTGGAAATGCCAGACAGTTGGAAGAAAGTTAGTGCTGAGCCTATATCTAAAACGAGTAAAAGTGGTGATGCTTGTGATTTCAGGATTTTCGGAGAATGCTGATTTCAAACAAAAGCATGGAGTATAGATTAGTCAACCTCATTCATAATAAAGAATTTGATTAAAGATAACCAGCATTTGCTTATGAAAATAGGTGTTAAAATTCTTCAATGTAGCAATAACATTACAGCAACATATTACGCTGATGACAAGAGATAAAGGTCAGTGTTATATATTTTCATTTTTGTTTATGTCCATTCTTTAAGAGATGGAAAGTGCATGGAATGAACATAACATATTAAATAGATGTAATCTGCCTAAAGAATAGATCCCGGTAAGTAATTTTAAGCAGAGAATCATTATCAGGTGATAATTATTTATTTATTTTTAAATTTCTTTATCTAAATGGCTAAAACCTTCTGCTTGGGTTGTCTGAGCCCAGAGACCGCTTAAGACTGGAAGAGCAGAAGGAGTGATAATGACTGAAGTTTGCATCTCAGTATTATTTATGGATTTTCGTGCGTTGAAATGTCTGTTAGGGATCAGGGTCACTGTTTGGGTCATAATGCCTTATCAATGAGTTCCTGAAAGAAAGAAACTGTTCTTTCCAGAAAGAAATGGGAGATGACATTGCATATTTCAGTAAAGACTGCTGTAAGCCTTTTATTAAGTGGTCTACACAGAAGCGAATCAGATGTGTATATTGGGCTGTTAGATGTAAGAAAGCATGAAATAAAACGGACTGTAACAATTATTCTAGCATAACGTTTAGGGAGAACCCCTTCCTCCCTGCTGAAACTGTTGTTGTTAAGCTGTGGAAGCAACAGAGGCGTGTTGTGTTGTTATCCAAGGTCATTCTTATTGTGACCAAGATCACCTCCTTGTGACAGAGTTGTACATATTGCCTGGGACTTGCATATTTTGTAAATTTAATTATATAGAAAAGCTGAAGTACTACATTCCATAATTTGACAATGTATAAACTGCTACATTTTCTGCAAAGGAAAAGCTCCTAAGCTGGTTTCAAGCTGTTAGAAGTTACCTTAGTGTATTAATCGATTAGACTAAGAACATGTAAGTCAGAAAAGATAAACATGAAGGTGATGGAGAGATAATGCTGATGAAAAGGAACTGCTTGATTTTCAAAATTTATGACAAAATTTATGTTTAAAGCTTATGAATTAAGTAATCTGATCTTGTGTTGATATTTATAACAATACTTAGAATAAAATAAACATTAGAATAGATATTTTTACAGACTTTTCTAATTGTAAGTGTAATTCATCTAAAAACACATCACAGAAAAGCAGAAATAATGCAAAGATACCTTCATGAAATCATAGGAATTCCAGCAAGGACTTAAAAAATTGACAAAAGCCTCTGTGCACACTGTTTGGAGAAGAAGTGCTGTACATAGGCATTCAGCAGAACACGCAGCCAGCAGAACATGCATCCTTCTGAAGACTTTTGGGGTGAAATGGTCTAATGCTCTGTCTTCAAATCCTTTTCAGTCTTCTCAAACTTATAACATATATAATGCCAGTTTCTATTGAATTGTAGAAGTGGGAATTTTCTTACATAAATAGAGTTGGACAGATTATAGAAACCTACTGCATATTATTGCTCCTAAGGCTGTGTTCCATGGTGATTTTAGTTCTACGTGTAGTGTTTTGTGAGCTTAAAAGGAAAAAAAAAAGTGGAACTTACATTAAATTCAATTTTTTAAAATTTAAACTGTATATCTAAGAGCACTTAAGAGATAAATGTATGATACACAAAGGAAAACAAGGTTTCTCCTTTGTTTCCCTTAAAAGTGTTGTTTCTTACTTACTCCAAACAGACAAACTTGTTGGGGGACAAAGTCAGTGTACTTTGGTGACAAAATAATACGTCAACTGGATGTGATAATTCTACCACCATCCAGAAAGCTGTTTCCCAGAAAATCTGGGACATTTCCTCAAAGTCTTGTATTCAGAAAAAGTATTTCACCATAAGTGAGAAACAATGTGAGCATCCAGCTCCCTCAAAAAACCCTGAGCAAACAACCAATAAACAAAACCGAAATGTAAATTGTTCCCATGAAGACCAGACTTGAAAAAGCCTTGCTCTGGTGGGAATCTTTCTGGATGGCTTCTCTGATGTCTAATAACGTCACCGTGCAGATGCAGCAACTTTTCTGATGGTAGGTCTTTTCTTAATCCAGTAGTCTATTGCACAAATCTTTTAGAAGCTTAATATGCATGAATTGTCTGTTCTGCTGAAAAATGTGCTTGAATCTGGTGAACAAGGTAAAATTTATTGGCAAGCTGAGGTATATGACAAAATAGCATGACTACAGGCTATGTTAGATAAAACCCTTTCCTGCACTCACATCTCCTATCCCAAGGATCCTTCATCCCTTAAAGTGAGAAATGCCAGAAATTCCTTGCAATTTATTATAATGCTGCTGTTTTCAAGACCAGGGCAGACACAACCGTAATAGTGATGGTGGCAATTCCACCAACAGTGACCTGTCTGTCTTCTCATCCAAAATTCTGGGCAGTTTCTGGAGCTGCTGCTTGGAAGGATAGGGATTGTGAGGACAACTGCTTCCTTCAGCTTCATCCCTTTACCTCCTGCCCCCACACCTTAAACCCAGCAGGATTGCCAGGCTGCAATCAGCATTTGCACAGTTTCTGCAAGTTCTTGTGGGTATGTTGTTAGGATGCTGTTGGCTGCAACATGGAAGTGGTCTTCGAGTAGCGCCAGGAGTCTGGGAGGCTGCAGCTGACAGCATTATGCCTGCAGGTCTCTTCCTCTGCATTTGCAGAACTAGGGTCTCACCAGCTCTTGGCTCACTTGGTAATTGGCAAGGATCATTAAGGACAGCCTGTCCTTCCAGCCCCTTCTCAGCTCCATCCAGCTTCTTCAGCCCCTCACTGGCTCTCCAGGTACAAGCCAGAAGTCATTTTGCAGGTGACAGAGCAGAGTCAGCAATCTCATGTTTACAGCTTTTAAAAGGAAAGATGAATTAGAATCCCATTCAGCGTAGATTTTTACCATCAAACAAAACTTTTTGTTGATTTTCAAATTCATTTTATATTCGTTAGTACTCAGTTTTCCCAACAGCATTGTGAAGATCAAATAGCCTGTAAGTACTAGTAATACCTGAATATTCAGTGTGCTGATGAAGTTTAAAAGTGCCATCATTTCAGATCCCAGCAGAATCATGGCCAGCAGTTACAGTAGTTCTCAAAATCCATATCTGCACTTACCAATAGCAGGAAAAGACTTCGTGGAGGATGTATTTGCTTTTTTTCTAGCTCAGGAAGTGTCATGGAATCCTAAATTTTTGGTTGCATTTTTTTCCCAATATCAGTGTTATTTATTGACTCATAAAATCAGTTCCATCTCTCAGGATAAGACTAATGCTGCCAGAGTTGTGAATCAGTTCTGCCACTTGTATCACCACAATTGATTTCTCCTACAGTTGACACTAAAAAGTACAGATGAATATGCATGAATCAGGGGCTTACTTTGACATAAACTTTGAACCACATCTTGTTCCTCAATACCAATAAATTAGTAGTTCCTTCCCAGCTTTCCTATAAATAAATAAATAAAAAGATTAAAGCAGGATCAACAAGTTGAGAGCAATCTGTATTCATGATTGCAAGTTGCTTTTTTCCTTATCTCATATTACTGCATTTCTGGTACATGATCATGACTAAAGAAAAGTAACAAATACTTTTCTTAAGGGTTCATGAATTCTTTTATACTATAACCTATGTATTCCGTGAAATTGGTCTCAATATGTTTTAATGTGGCAAATTTAAATAATTTTGGCTTTTAAAAAAGATGGTAAAAGCAGCCTATTTTAAAGATTTAAAAATTTAAACAGCTTTGGAATTTTGATTCTTTGTGAAAAAAGTTTTCATTTTTATCATTGTCACTAATATTCATATCCTGGACAGATCTTTTAATAACTAGAACAGACTGAAACAGTCTAAAATTTTAAAAATGGAAAGAGATCATAATTATATTTACTGGTGTGCTGAGCTCTAGATGTTAATGGAAATTAATTAGTCTGAACATTTTCCTCAAGGAACATGAAAATAGAATAAAAATAGACTCCTCCATTAGTTAGAAAATATCTTATAAGGATTGATACTGTAATTGCAAGTCTTACATAACCTTGTGTGCCAGTCATCTTACTGAGCTAAGCACGTTTGACCGATGAAGTTGAGGAAGTCAAGCAAACATTTTGCAAAACAAGTCAAAGATCTTCTCAGCTGAGCCACAGGGATTGTTAAAGTCCTGTCCTATGGGAGAGTGGGAGCTAGTTACAAGCATTTAGTGTAGATGCCTTTGAGTAATTTCCTTTTTGACTTCCATAAATCACGCAGTACTTTAATTGCGAATGCATTACCAGCAGACCGTGGCCTAAGCAGGATTACGGATTTTCATTTGTTTGTAAGATTAGACCATGCTTTTGTAGTTTACTTAAGATCTATTAAAATGCATTTCTCTTATCTGTAAACTATAATAGTGATTGCATTTTGGGCTGCTTAATTATTCCTCTTTATTTAACAAATGTAGTAATTAGATATTATTTGATATAATGCATACTTTTGTTAAAGACTGAGTTCATTTTCTGGCTAAATGAAATGAGAAGTGGGAGAGGAAAGGACAAATATTGGACTTTTCTCATTTAAGCCTCTCTTTTTACAACTTCACAAAGTAATTGTAAAAATGAATTAAATTGCAAACTTCTGATATTTTACAATGACATTTCCATCCAAAATATAATTAGTCTGCAAGTTCTAGAAATTTTTTTTCAGCCTAGGATGATTGGTTCACATCGATCAAGTAAGTCATGTTGCATCAATTCTGTTAAGTTATTCCAGAGATAGTGAATCCAGCCCATATAGTCAGGGTGCTTCAAAAACCATTGTTTGGGTTTTAGGAGTCTTTCAAATACAGGAAAGTGCAATCAGCTGCTTTTCACAGCCATGATGTGTAGAAAAAGAAGTTTAACTTGCAGTGAGGGACAATTTTGTTAAATATTAGGGAAAAAAGCCACACTCAATGAATGGAATAAATTGTCTGGAGAGGTTGTAGAGTACTGGTCAATGGGGAATTTAAAGCTAGATATGCTTGTGTCTATCATGGTGAATATATGGACCCATTAAATATTCTGTTTATATAATTTGTGACCATTTTTCGTGTAATCCTCTGATTTCATGTCCTTTTCCTGAGCCACTCTTAGATAAGCAGTAGGATACCTAGTGGTGCAATACAGAAAGAAGTATGTACAGAAAGAAGTATGTACGGCTTCTGAAGCAGTATGGGAAAGAAGAATCAGAAATGAGAACAAGCAGGAACTTGCAGTATATGTAACAGATATTGCTTGTTTCACTTAACATACCACTGATAAATGTTTAGAATTTAGTGATGGAAAGGGTATAAAAACTAGATCAGAAAAACTCACCCAGACCAGCATAGTAAAGGGAGACATTCTTGACTGTTCCTTCAAAGACACTGGAAAAGAACAATCCATCTGCCAAAGCAGGTCAGGAGGAAGGTAGGCAGTAGGCCCTTTTCCAGCATAAGACTCACCAAATGCTGATGAGGAAATGAAATTTTCTGTTTCAAGGCAGATTTGTGATAAAACAGTTGGATGGAAGTGTCTTCGATAGGGGTGGTCTAAGTGGAACAGGGAACGGGATTTGGTATAGTCCTTTGTGGACTCCAGCAGCCATCCATCATGAGATAATATTTGGAATTCAGAGATGATTAAGCTAGCTGAAAGCTTGCCTTTGCTCAGCTGGTTTTGCTGTTGTTTATATTTGCTGTGCTTGTATATTTTATGACTTGGATAAGTAAACAATAAAATCTGCCTTAACTCTATTTTATAACTTTTAGTCATAAATAATATTTTGGACATATTTTGGGATCCTGCTGGGTTACAAATTAGCCTGCCTGCTGCTCCTCTGTATCAGCATTAATGCCATCTACTTTCCATTGAGCAGTGCCAGAGGTACTTGGAGGTCATCCACTCTGATGCTAACTAGCTTCGGTTCCTGTCTCATGTTGAAAACTGGTGAAGATGCTGTATTTCAAGACAGGAGTATGCCTTGGAGAAGATATTTCTGGCAACATCATCTACAAGCTAATCAGCAAAGATCAAGCGTCTGCTGCTAAATTTGCAGGGTCTGCATCATTTTTTCTCTAAATATCCTGGCCCAAAGTTTCAATGTAACTGCTTATTAGTCAAAACAATGAGAGGAGCTTTAAGGGACTTGATGCAATGCACTAAGGGCCCTGTGAGAACACTGACAGCTAAGTAAAGCCATGTGAAAGAGGAACACTTAAAAGACTCTACACAGCCATAGCACTCTGAACACCAGAATAAAATTGTCATGAAGATGGGAATCTATGTATACAGACATATGTTTATCAAAGGACACTATAGAGGCTGACCTTACTCCAAGAGTTATGTTTAGGTGAGGAAAAGGTTGTCTTGCAGAGCAGTGAGGATGGAGGGAAAGGATCTCTCCTTCAGTGAGGGGATTTGCTGAAAAGAGTGGAATAGAAAACAAAAGTGAAACAATACAGTGACTGAGCCCAGATCATGCACAAACAGGAGAGGAGGCGGCCATCAACACAGAAACTGTACGTGTAAAATAAAGTACCCCACCATGACAGAAGGAGCATGGAAAAATAGAGAGAGATGTTTCTTGGGCTCATTGAAATTACGGTTAAAAATCCCAATGGCTTCACTGAAGCCATATGTTTTATCCAGTTTTTGGGAAAGATGTTTTATCACCTGCTTATGTATTCAGTCTGACCATCTGAAAATACCAGCTTTTCTGATAAGTGCATGTGGCCAGAGAACATCTTTTACTGAAGCAAAGTTTCTCTTTTATTTCCCCTTCCCTTCCCTTCCCTTCCCTTCCCTTCCCTTCCCTTCCACCAATGGAGAAACTTTGACATAAAAGACCACAAGAAAATTGAGTATTCTCCAGAAAAAGGTAAAAATAGACTCACTAGATAAGATATATGCCACAGAAAAAAGGGTCCTGTGCCTTTAAGCTGAGGTAGTACCAATAGAAAACTATGTACAGAAGAAGTAATTAACTGGCCAAGTCTTCCTGGAGAAAATATTCAGCTCCAGAAAGAATATTATTAAAAAAATCAGAGGTTATGATGTTATTTTATATCTATCTGCAATGTATTACATGCATATACGTGGTGCTTGTGTGCATGTGTGTTTATGTGAATATTATGTGTACATTATATAATAAATAAATGTAATGCACAATTATTGATATACAATACATAGTTGTCATTGAAATAGATGGTTATAGAGCTGTACTTGTGGACTGAGGAGGTCCTACTAGAGTTAGGTGCCACTTCCCAGATGATGGTTTATTGCCCTGTAAACCAGCAGAAGGTACAACTCCTCCCCCAGGCCAGAGATTTAGGTATTTCTTCACAGGGAGACTAAGAAAAGATCCTTGTACTCATGAGCAAAGTAGTTTTGAATAGAAATTTCAAACTAATAAGTGTTGTAAAGCTACAAAGCAATCAGCCACCAATAAAAATTCAGGGGATAAGTGTGTATGAAACATCCAGGACAAGAAGAGCTGTTAGAGTATGGGTTATTTAAGAAGCCACATGCTAATGTTTTGTGCTTACGGTCTCTGCTAAGCAAAGTCACATGGCATCTACAGGCAGGATTTCAGGATGACATGAAAATCCACTTGTTTGATCCATTCATCCATCTGCTTTTTTTCTGGTGAAGTGTTCACACAAAACACTTTATGAGTTTCCACATTTTCCCCTCTTCCACTAGACTCACAACAATATCACACATCCTGAAATGACCAAAGCAGAGCGATGCAGCTGTTTCCTCACTGCACACTGAACCTTTTTTTGCAGATATTGACCCTGTGCAAAGTTGAGAAATGTGTTTAGTCTGGGTTCATCAATTTGGAGTAACTGTTTAGGAGGCCATCGCTCCTGGAGATACCTCCAGGGTCTGGGGACATGACTCACCCAGGGGAGCTCAGTGGACTCCAGCAGTCTCTCCTGTTAGAGTTGCTGAGTGAAAATGAGCGAATGGAGGTAGGGGAATCCAGGTCAGTGCCTCGCATGTCATTTGGTGGTCTTTCAGTTGTTGATTGCTTTCTCCATCGTAAGGTCTTTGATTTTAATCGGATCATTGTGTGCACATATGGATATTCCTGGTGGCCTAACCAGTGAACATAATTAAAAGAAATGATTGCCTTTCACTTTAAGCAAACATCTGGTTTTACTTGAAACAAGATGACTTAGCTGTTTCAGAAACATTCTTGTAACCCTGGATTCACATTTTCATCTTAAAATATATATTTTCTCTGTTCAAGCAGCATGTTAATGTAAACACTATATATAACTGACAACCAAAATTTTCAGAAGTATTTGGTGCTCTGAGCATTAGTGAAACCACAAGAATTATTACATTTTTGATTTGATCTCTGTAAATCTGTTTCAACAGTCACTCTGATTTAAACAATTATTCTGATTTATACTCCAAGAACTATAATTTGCAGAAAATGTAACCATGTGAAAACATGTTTTTGTATAGTATATCTTGGCAACCTTGTTTTGTTGTGATGTCATTGCCTTAGGTTTCATGGAAATACTGAGGGAATAAAAGGAAAACAAGACCCTCTCTTTGAAGTATATTCGTATATCCCCTCTCTCCACCCCTAAAAATGTTTTAATGTCTTTTTTCCGTAATGACACTGAGTTTTCTGTTATTGCTTGACTGACATTATAGTCAGAAATGTACTAAAGACTCTCATGAAAGAATTTAATTGAGAGGGAAGGATTTGTCACCTTTCACTTCTCCCTATCAGGTAGGAATCATCATTTGTATAATGAGCTATTTTGAGATCCTGGGGTTCTTTTCTTTCATGTCTTTACAGTGCCCGATTCAAAACAGTTAAACACAGGCACGTATGCAACATACGCAGAGCAGAGAAAATGAAATTTCAGACCATTTATCAACAGCAGAAGTAACATTGGAGCTTTCTCCATTAGAACTCTATCTAATCTGGTTTATTGTAACATCTGAGGGAAGATGACTGTGCTTTATTAAACCAATAGCTCTCATTCACTTCATCACATCTGCTCTTTCTGAAAAAAAATAAAATAAAATAAATACAAGGTTATTAAGAGTAGCCCTTCATTATAAAAAGCATACGTTACAGATACGTACTATAGAATGAAAAATGGCAAAAGAAAATGTCTTCATATGGAAACAATCCATCTGGATACACCTAGATATGGTGTATGGGGATTTCCAGTACTATTAAAAAGGTTATCCCTAGTACAAGATATTAAAATATGCCTTGTATGATTTAGGGATTTTAAACATCTCCAGTGTTTTTACTGAAAGAAAGGAGAAAGAAAGGAAAAAGAAAGAAAGGGGGAAAAAGGAGAGCATCACATTCAGAAACATTCCTAACTGGCTTCACATTTTTCTTTTTTCCAGCACCAATAAGAAAACACATCAGAGACAAGCTCATGCCTGTCAGATGTGATCATATGCTAAAACAAATGACACCACTTGCTAATTTCATTTCCCCAGCACGTGCATTGGTGCGTGTGTCTGGCTGTTGCGTGTCTGGGATGTCTGAAAACAGCAGCTTTTTCTTATCTGCTTAGCTGTACCATGAACTATACGAAATTTTCCTATTGGGGCTGATTCTGCACTCAGTTGCCTCACCATTAAACCTGAGCAATTTCATTGGTTTCAATGTATTTCTTACCTGATCAAGAGAATAGCAAGGAACTGAGCTATCGTTACTGCCCCTGTAAATATCATCAGCCACGGTGCTTAACTACTGTGAGTAGTCCCTTTCGGCGCTCTCTACCAGGCATGGGACTAGTCAGGTAAAATGTCCTTTGAGTCTTCATAAGATCAGACTGTTAATAGGTTTTATTTTATTTCTTTTTCCAGGATTAAAAAAAAAAAAAAAATCACAAATATTTTTTGAGTTTATGTGTTTGCTATTAAGTAACAGATTTCATTTAGTCTGTCTTCACAAATCTACTTTTCAATATATTATTATCAAAAAAAGCCCTTCATTTTCTGAATTGGCAACTTTTTCAACTCCACCTGCAAAAGTAAATGAGCAAAATGAACATTGGACATGACCTCAGCACTAGTCATATATCATGTTCTAACTATTGAAGGCAATGTTTTATAAATCTCTACAGCTATATCCATAGATTTGAGTAATTTACCATATTTCCTTCAAAATGCCAATCATGGACTATGTCTCTAGTAAATTTGGTACTTGGTACAATAAATAAAATTAATGTTCATGTATTAAGAAGAGTTACTGTAAATTATTGCTCCCTCTTTCGTGACTATTGCTTTAGCAGTCAGTGTAGGAAATGAAGTCGTTTTGGGGAGTAGGAAACAGCAAGAGTTGTAGAGTACATTTGAAACTAAGGTTTAAGCTGATCTCAGCCTGCCTCCTTGTTAGTCATTTCAAGGTCTGCTGCAGGTGGTCTTCACACAGAAGCTCAAAAGAGGCCATTTGTGCCAAAACGTGGAGCTGGGAAGGGTAAGTGATGGAGCATTCACAGGGAACAATAAAGCTTTCATACTATGGAGAGAGTGAAGAACCAAGCTAAGCAACTTGCAAAAGTGCTGGCGAGTAGAAGGTAAAAATACATGAGTAAAAATTACATGAGTAAAAAAAACATGTAAGAAAAGGAAGAACAGGCTTTGTCTTTGGACAACCTTGGAGATGTTTTTCGGAAAAGACACTGCTAAATTGCTTTTGTTCTGCTAAAAAATTCTTCATAAAATAAATAGAATCAAATCCCAGCTGAAACAGCACTGTCACCTTGAAAGTTTTTCCCAGTTTTACCACAGTTGAAATTAATTATTCATTTTAATTGTTATTGCACCCCCAACTTTCTAATTTCTCCTTTTCCCAGTCCCATCACTTTCTCTATAATTGGCTTTCTACCCTGTTGGAACTTAAAACTGAGGGTGAAATCTTGGCGCTGCTGAAGTTAATATAAGTTTGGCCTCTGCAGGGAGGTCTGGATTTTACATAGATGTTTAAGAAGTTCTGTGGGAGAATTCATGCCTTCACTCAGGCGTTTGGCAGTTAGGTATTGAAGTCTCTCTCTTTCCGCAGACCTACAACGAGCCCAGTTTATTATTTGAGATTAGGCATTTACCTTGGATTGCAAAGTGTCGTTGTTATTATTTTATTCTGAATTTCAATAGTTAAGTGCCTAGCGAGGAGCTCTGAACTGAATATGGTTGTGTCCTCCAAGCTTTGTGTAAACCTGGGCTAGAGGAGGTAGCAATCCCTCCAGACATGACAAATAGGGTAAAGGCAGAGAAGAAGTGCAGAAAAAGTGTAAATAATGTTGTGGTGGCAAACATCAATTTTCATGACTTGTGAGAGATTAGGTCACTGACAGGGGTATCCTACTGTGGAATATGTTTGACTATTGGTTTCGCTACGTTTCCCCAAAGAAGACCCTATATAGTTTGCATGAGAATGGTAGAAGCAAATGGAGTCAGGAGATTCCATTTTGTGTAGAAGAAGAGTGAACTCAGAAAACTCTCCACTTTCAAACAAACTGTGTTTGAAGACAAGGGTTGGGACTTTGCCAACACCTTCTGGCTGGGCATTTTGTTGTTCCTTTCCTCAGTGGCTAAGCTGGGAGCTCTGTTGCTCAGAGCTGAATAAGGGATCAGATCTCATAACTCATCTTCAATGGGTAAAAACTGCTTACTACATCCCTTAGTGCATCAGAATAGATATTGTTCCACAAGGGAGCTGATTGCAGTATTGAGGCTGTGGGTCTGAAAATTTTAATAACCTGTTCTGTGTGTAAGACAAAATTCATACTTTCAGTGTCTGGGTTTTTAGGGCTTCTGAAATTTAGGAGAGCTCATCATGGGCCCAAACTCTGCTTCTATTAAATACATTGATGAATCAGTGACTAAGGCTAGAACTAATACAGCACGGGATTACAATGCATGAAAACTGTTGCTGCTGCAATGATATGAGTAGTTAAAATGTGTATGGAGTATATGTAGGGCTGATGTAAACATTCGTACCATTCATTATGTCAAGGTAAAAGTAGAGTACAAAAGCAGCATCATGCTCCACAACGTGACATTAGAGAGGCTGTGACATTTTGCTACTACAATGAACAAGTCTCAGTTATTGAGTGCTGCTCTGGCTAGACAAATTGACATCCTCACCAGCTATATCATGGCTGATCTACAGTGTCTCCTCTTCTCGTTAAAGCCATACATAGAGTAGACATATGCTTATACTGGCTTATTGCCCTGTCATGTAGGAAGGGGAGTGTGGAAGAGTGGTTGGAGACACTCGCACGGCTGTAGGCATGCCAGGCTATACGTCTAATATTCCTTGCAGTATGAAAATTACACCCTGCATTCTTCACAAGGGAACCTATTAATGTAGACTGTTGACGAGCCATTTAATGCTAAGAGGCAAGCAAAGGCTGAAAACATGGCAACTGTTAAGAAGTACCAGGGCATCAGTGGATGGGAAAGTGATGAGAATAATCAGTTTAATCAGTTATGGCCTCTAGCAGGCAAGTCACAACTCCCCCACCGTCCCCCTGTTTGCATTAATGGGCACCGATTGCATTCACAGGTCTGCACACCAAATTCACCTTCTGGGACAGGAACGTTAATTTATTTGACAGCACCGTGTGGAAGTGGTGCGGTGGTTTCACTTTCCCTGCCCATAATCGGCCTTTTCCGTTTGTATGGGAAACAAACCACTTCTGTGAAAAATCCCCAAATCTCTCCGTGAGTCAGGTCCAAGCTGGAGTACATTAGCATACCTCCATTAGTGTTAATTGGAATTTAGACAAGCTGAAGGTCAAATGAAACAAACTGTCATCTTAAACCCCCAGAACAAAGAAAGAGAAACAAGAGTGCAGGTATGTTTTCTGAAATATGGCCAAGTTATTTAATAAACTAACTTAAATTTAAATCGGTATCCTTTTAAATTTGGCAGCTTTTCTCGATACTGTGCAAACCTAAGAATTTTGTAAGAGAGCATTGGGTGAATCAGTCCCTTTTTTTTCTGATAATGTTTTAAACTGTTTCACCTTGTGAATGGACAGGTCTGACAGAGGCCCTGTACTGAGTATCCTGAAAGATATTGCATACATCATCCGGTTTCCCCCTTCAAGACCTGAAGAGATTCCTGTGACCACATCTTATGATATGCTACAAAGAGCACTACATAAAATTACTCAAGTCAGGCCTGGACCAGTTGTGTTACCCATGTGTGAGCTAAGGCATACGCTGAGAAGACCTTCAGTCTCGAATCAAAGGATGGAAGGTTTGTCCTTCAAAAGCTGTTTCAAACATGAGTTCTGATGGGGTGAAAAGTTTGTCTCACTTCTATTTTGGATATTGGCAGAGATTATTGAGGTTGGAAGCCCATTTGGATTGCAAATATTTATTTCTCAGGTAAAGTTGATCATTTCTAAAATAGACATACAGTGTTGTATCCCCTCCATCATCCCTGAGATGTACCACTTATACACAGTCCTTCACACCCTTTTGCTAATGGGTAAGCTGACAGCATGCCCTGAGTATTGCAGAAACAATTGCAGCACTTAGGCTGAATTATGTTATCTGTTTAAACTTATTTAAATGATTAATCAACCAGGATAACAATGAAAATAAAGCTGTTCCTGGCTTCCAGGACTGTTCTATTCAGTCCTAATTCCTCTAACTATACATTTGCATTACATATGCTTAATACACATATATCTATAGAGTAGACATATATTTTCATATTTGTGAATTCCCTTATACATATAATTCCCTATATAAAGTAAACTATATTTAACACAAAAAAGGGCCTGGATGATTCTTGCAAAGGAGCATCATCTCTTGAACTAGACCAGGAAACTTTCCACGTTCACCTACTTTTTTTGGCCTTCCTCGAGATACTGTTATTACGGGTGTTCAGAGCTGCAGGTTCATCTTTGGTGATGAACTGGGTTTGGACTGGGTGACTATAGTAGACTTGAGGTTAAAATACCTTGGCTTTTCTGATTCTACCCTCTACTCCACTCTGGTGAGACCCTACCGGGAGTACTGTGTCCAGTTCTAGAGTTCTCAGCACAGGAAGGACATGGGCCTGTTGGAACAGGTCCAGAGAAGGCCAATAAGATGATCAAGGGGGCTGGAGCGCCTCTCCTATGAAGACAGGCTGAGAGAATTGGAGTTGTTCATCCTGGAGAAGAGAAGGCTCCAAGAAGACCTTATAGCAGCCTTCAAATACCTAAAGGGAGCCTACAGGAGAGATGGGGAGGGACTCTTTATCAGGCATTATAGTGAAAGGATAAGGGATAACAGTTTTAAACTAAAAGAGGGGAGATTTAGATGGGGTATTAGGAAGAAATTCTTTCCTGTGGGGGTGGTGAGACACTGGAACAGGTTGCCCAGACAAGCTGTGAATGCCCCGTTTATGGAGGTGTTCAAGACCAAGCTGGATGGGGCTCTGAGCAACCTGGTCTGGTGGGAGGTATCCCTGCCCAGGGCAGGGGGGTTGGAACTAGATGGTCTTTAAGGTCCCTTCCAACCCAAACCATTCTATGAATTTCTTTCTTTCCAGCGTGTCACAGACTGCTGTTTTACTGTCATCATTTCCAGTCCACTAGGCAAAAGGAAAGAAACAACTAAGGTATTTCACAAAACTTAACAAAATCTCCCAGCTTTCATGTTTTGACCCCTTTTGGCCCCTACTAAGGTGACCCTAAACTTATCATTTATAAGAATCCAGTCCCACAAATCTGATCAACTCTTAATTAATGAACTATACCTTTAGTGTCACCTATATGAATTGGATAACTACAAATTAATTCAGAGGTAATAAACCTGATCAAAGAAAGCATTTTACAAGCACTGAAGCAAAGTGAAGCCTTTTTACAGAAACTTAATAGAGAGAAACTTATACTGATGAAAAATTAAAATACAATGTAAAACCAAACTTTTTGAGATATATTAAACGGCTGCATATTTCATATATTAAACCACAGAATATTCCATAAAACAATGGTGCCCTCTTTAATGAAATTCTATTAAAGAAACAGACCTGTCAAGGGAACACATTTTTATATCCAGTTAGGTTTTGTATTTAACAGATTCCCACTTTGTATATTTTTCTGTGGTAGCTGCTAAGTAAAATATATATACTCTTGAATATTTGCTTACTTCTGGAATGGGAAATTTCCACACAATTTAGTGATTTAAGAACTGATTCTAATCTAATAACAGAAAACCCTTTGGGAATACTTAGTGTCACTCAATCTTTGGAACAACAGCCCTTGTTCATTTAGGGCATCATCCAGTTCCCAGAGTCTTTTCACAGATTTCAAGGGGGGTTGAACTGCACCCTGGAGCCACCAGTGTGCCAAATTGCTAATCTGACTGATGCTCGGGCTTCATTAGACCTTCTGAAGAACTGCTCTGGGAGTTTATCACCTTTCAGTGGCTACTCAGTCACTCTTTCTTGCTTTCTTAAGTAGATTAATAATAAAGGAGACTAATAATGAAGGTAGTCAAATTCAGAAAGAAGTACAGGAAGGCTCAGATAGATCATCGTGTCCCCATTCCTTGACAAGCTACAATACATCTGAGGTGCTTCCACTGACTGTGAACATACTGTTAGCACATGGAAAGGGCAAGGTAATGAAGCTTGGCTGCCAGGGACAGATAATTTAAAGCTAAATTACATTATATTTCCAATAGGGAAGAGTGCATGCATGGAGAACTGCAGCAGCTCCACTGATAGCTTTTAACTTTCTGACTAGCTGCTGCCGTCAGGGATTTGGGCACCTCCCAGGCTCACAGGACTCCGTTGGCCATACAAACAGGTAATTACCCCTTAAAAGGTTTTGAAAAAAAGCATATCTAAAATCACAAGTCACTCACACAAGTCCTGTCCCTAATATCAGCAATCATGAGAGAGTGCAGCCTGTCTTATGAAGGCAGACTGAGAGGGCTGGGGTTGTTCAGCCTGGAGAAAAGAAGGCTCCAAGAAGACCTTATAGCAGCCTTCCAGTAAAGAGGGGCCTACAGGAGAGATAGAGAGGGAGTTTTACAAGGGTATGTACTGATAGGAAGAGGGGTAATGGCTTCAAACTGGAAAAGGGTAGATTTAGATGAGATATCAGGAAGGAATTTTTCACTATGAGGGCGGTGAGACATTAGCCCAGGTTGCCCAGAGAAGCTGTGGATGCCCCATCCCTGGAGGTGTTCAAGGCCAGGCTGGATGGGTCTTTGAGCAACCTGGTCTAGTGGGATGTGCCCCTGCCCATGGTAGGGGGTTTGGAACTAGATAATCTTTAAGGTCGCTTCCAACCTAAACCATTCTATGATTCTATGCAATATTTCTGAATAGCAAGTTTGATTAGGAGTTTGCAAACCAAAATTCATAAATTTATTCACAATTATGATAAATAAATAGCAGCAGCATAGAAATTATATTCTGCCACTCATAGAATCACAGAATAATTTCAATGTAAAGGTCAACTGGTCCCATCCACTGCTCAAAACAGGGCTGAATCTAAAGCTAGACCATATTGCTCAGTGCATTTTCCTATGAAGGTTATGAATATATCCACAGATGGAAATTTAACAACCTTTTCACAGTATTGGTTTCTAGTCAACAATTATGATAAATTGGCAATTCTTTCTGAAACCCCACCCTGGTAGATAAAATTGTTATTTTTAGCCTCTGGACCAAAACCCAGAGTTCAACCTCAAACCCGATACAGGGTTTAATTTTAAAGATTATTTTTTTCTGAATGATTGAAATAATTCAAAATGTCTTTGCAACTTAAATCCACAAACAGGGTTCTAATATGGGTGGTGTATTAGACATTATTTTAATAGTTGAAAGTGCAGAAAAGGTGTAAAATACAAAGTCCAGATTGTTGTCCAGCTTAAAGCAGCATTTTTAACTTTGACCTAGTAGATCAGCAACTTTGCTACCTTCTCTGCCATTTGTTAGTGAATTGTCTTCGTCTTCTGTGCTATCCTGTTCAGCTGTGAAAAGCCAGCAGGAGTACCTTCACAACTTTAAACACATTTTTCATTTTTTGTTTTATCTGCTGCATGTGTGTTGTTAAAAAAATTTCTTGTCAATGGGCTGCAGAAAGCTAGCTCCTGACTGTTTCACTTACTATGATTCCAGCCATTTTATCACCTTTTTAAACAATAATAGAAAGTCAATCAGAAGTTATCTGCAAATACTTCCCGTAGTACCTGATTCAGAGCAAGGTTGTTAGAAGGACTGATGGCTATTTAATGAAAATCAGAGTGTTGCTGATGCCATCCAGCTTCCTTTTCCAGGTTCTTGAGATACTTGCTCTGTAAGGAGCACTGTAGGTGTGTGCAAGTATAAGGAGTAAACACAGGCACCACTGCCGCATGTTCTCTGTAAAAAAAATGCAAGATGCCACACAGTCTGTAGCTGAAAAATGTCATCTTGTCTATTCTCCCTTGAGGCCAGACCAGCTCTAGCTGTGTAATCCCTGGCAGATGCTTGTTCTTAAAACTTAAGAGCAATGAGGATTCATAGCCTCTATGTTATAAAATACTCTATAAAATGACTATGAAATATTTTGGCAACGTAAAGAGGCTGTAAGACACCCATTATACTTATTTCAAGGTCTTTTTACATTGGGATAGCAGTTATACAATATCTATACTATAGATGAGAATTTATTCTAAAGCCTTTACTTATAGAGGATGAGAAATGGTTCTTCTTTGTCAGAGTGTATAAACCCCGAATCACTGAGTGCCTTTGCACAAAACTTACTGACTGGACCACTCCAATACAATAAATGGTACAAGTTATATTATACCTCAAGCATTTCCTTCTGTTAAGGGACAGCTGAACATTCATACTTGCAGAATTCCTTTGCCATAACAAAACAGCACTTTTCCTGAGGAATGCATGTACAAGAGGGATAAGAAGAAAGGAATAAAGGCATTTTTAGAACAATTTCCCTACTCAACATTTTCTAGTTGTGCATATATTGGTTTAATTCATCTGTACCTCTGCTGAAGCTGAGAACTTCAGTGAAACATCTCATTCTCTTCACCACTTTATTTACAGAGAAAGACGAGCCTTAAACCATTTGGTCCAGTTTTGCTGGAATTTTTTCTTAAGTGATTTTTCCTTAACTGTTTGTTTTCATTTCCTCACAGAGACTTGCAGTATGTGAGATGTTTGGTTGCCAGCAGAGAACCTTGATTATCAAAGACAATGCCGCTATAGAGTACAAATGTACATTTGTGTGGCATTTGGCTCAGTTTCTTCCTGAAGGAGATAAGTGAGCGATTCTCCTTGGACTAGCCATTCAAATGGAATCCCCAAATAAACGCAGTAATGAACAAGGCCAGGACTTCTCACAGCAGTGAGCGCAAAGAACTGGCTGCAGCTTCTTTTCTTAGCCCTGTTAGATGGTCAAGAGCTTAGAGCAAACACAATATCAGGAAGGGAAACAGACATGGACAGGGCTGGATTCAGGCAATACATGAATGGAAGATGTGTAAGGCTCTATCCCATCATATTCTACACGTTGGAGGTAACCATACAAAATGGACGATGAGTGTTAGCTAAGTTTTTGTGGTTATGCTTCATTTCCATTTCTTTCTACTCTCTTTCTGTTTTTGTACACCTGTTACTCTTGACACAAAACTTTCTTGAAGGGTCAACAGTAGGAGACCAAGTTGTATGCCTAAATAAAGACATCTGGGGCTATCCTTAGGTGTCCAGGTGTGGTGTGTTGCTTCAGGCAAACAGCCAAACACCTGCCCACCCACTCCCTCACTCTCCCCCAGCAGGATGGAGAGAAAGTAAAAGGCAAAAAGACTCACAGATAGAAATAATGACAGGGAAAGATAATAACAGGGAAAGCAAAAGCTGTGTGCACAAGCAAAGGAAAAAGAGGAATTTGTTTGCTAGTTCCCCTTGACAGGCAGATGTTCAGCCATCTCGAGGAAAGTGGTGTTTTGTTACACGTAATGGTTACTTGGGCAGATAAATGCCATAACCATGAAAGTCCACCTCCCTTCCTTCTCCTTTCCCTGAGCTTTTACTGATGAGCACAATTTCATATGGTATGGGATATCCCCTTGCTGGGGAGAAGAGTGGGAAAGAAAGAAACCCATGATTCTGTGCAAGCTCTTTTCATGAGTAATAAAAAAATCAGCAAGTTACCAGCACTGTTTCAGCCACCAATTCGAAGCACAGCACCACACAAGTGGCTATGAAGAAAGTTACCTTCATCCCAGCCAGTTCCACTACACCAGGGTACTCACAGGAGGTTGGCATGTAAGACACAGGACCTTCTGAAGCACGCAGCCTCCTGAGGCAATAGGTCAGTGCCAGATAGGATGCCCTGAAACACCTAAGGCAAAAATAGATAGCTATTTTAGGCACACCTGAGTTACGTATCACTTTGGGCCTTGCATTTCTCTCATACCTGTTAGATTTTTACCTGCCATGAAGCCATGTTGCTGCATTGTGGCAACCCTTGATTGATACCACTGTTGAGTGAAAAAACAGATTCAGAACATAGCAAGCACTTGCTGGGAAAATGCACATGTATGTGCATGTGGATATTTATCTATCTAGTCACTGATAGATAAATCATGTTTTAGCCCAGTTGAGCCCATTTTGAATTCTGCCAGAGATGTTGGTATCATAAACTGTAGATCACTTATAGAGGCCACGTGTCTTCCACAGTGAATTCTACCTGGGTACGAGGCATATAGACACAGAAGCATAAAGCACTAAGTGATTCCAAGTCCTGGGACAGGAGTTGGTGTATCTAGCTCAGAGGGTCCATTTTGACATGACATCTTTATGTCTACTCTGTTAGTACCTCCAAAACGTGTGCTAGCAGCCAGATGGGAGTTTAGATGCTGAACCACTTTTGGTGCTCTTGATTTAAACTGCAAATCCACATAAACATTGTTTCTAGTGGAGAATTTATTTGCTATAAACTAAGGAGGTGAATGTAACATACATAGTCCAGAAGAATTATAACTCTTGACATCCTTTTGCTGGCTGGCAGGTAGCATTTCTGGCTTAGTCCTGCTTCAGAAAAGATTTAAGTAAGCCATACTTAAGGAACATTTAATAACGAGAGGACAAGTGGAATTTACCTGTCTAGACAACTGTATCTGCATAGGGTAACCTCGTCTGGCAGTATGAAACTCTGGACACACAAGAGTTGGATCTCAAGATTTAGTACCACAAATAAGTTAGCTATCCATTTCGAAAAGAGGCATTTGGAAGCGTGACACAGTCACCCTTGTCTTGTCCAGGGACGCCTCTTCTGCTGTGGGAATGCAGCAACCCACCAACAAGCCTGGGCCACCCTTCCCAAGACGAGGTGGCTCCTGCTGCTGCAGTTCAGGGAGATCATTGCCCATGGCCTCTCCCATCTAGGCAGGCCCTTGCTTTCAAACTGTTTGACAATTTATTAGTACCTAAATGCTGTTGAAAAACACATCACTCATAGCTTTAGCACCGGAGTAAGTGTGAAATGGCTGGCAGGAGGGCTATCTGCAGGAACATGGCTGGTGTTTAGCACCTAATTATCACTTTCCAGTGTCCTCTGGCTAGATAGTTGAGAACTGCAATATGGAAAGGTTTCAGAAAGATTTTGGAAAAGTAATTACCTAGCTAACACAAAATTAAGCTGTAATAAAGCCTCTTTTCTGTCCTTTTGAAAGTGTTCTCTGTTTTTCCTGTTTTCTGGAAACAGAATTTGGCAGAGGTGGGGTCAGTTTTTATGACACAAACCAGCAACAATCATGTCTCAGCTCTCTGTAGAAGAGGTTTTTGATGTGTTTGCTGCAAAACATGACCAAAAATTATATCAAATGATAAGAGGTACTCAGCAATGGCTTACAAAAAACAGGTGGCAAAACAACATGAAAAAAATGGGGTGACTTCTTTCTTGCCATCAGCTCTTTCCTCTCTAGGCTGCATGGGGGAGCTGGGTGATGGCTGGATGGCTGTAGAAGTAGTGGGTCTGGGTGAAGAAGTGGGAGAAAGGCCTGAAAGAGCCATAACTAAGCCCAATGGTGACACAGGCAATCCCAACAGAGAGAACTGCTGATAAAACTATAAACTCTTGAGCGGATGTAGAAATAATTTGTATTCCACTCCCCAATTTCAACATTGCTCCACTCCAAAGATTAAGATGTTGTTTGTGTTGTTTGTTTTTAATTTATTTATAGAGAGTCTATATTGATTTATTCTTCTGCTAGCATTTTATTCAGTTTCAATCAGATTTATTTTCCTGATGCTTGTGTTGGTCCCTTAGATTTAAAGAATAATTAGAGCTTTGGTCTTTTTTTTTTTTTTTTTTTTTTTTTTTTTTTAGCTAGAGCAACAAGTTCTAGGCTGCACAGGTGCTGATTGCATCTTCCTATAAAAACAGACCTTGTCCCTGTCACAGCTTAAATTTATCTTTACTGAACAAAAATAAGAGGTTGTTTTTTTTTTTTTTTTTTTTTTTTTTTTTTTTTTTACAGCTAGAGCAACAAGTTCTAGGCTGCACAGGTGCTGATTGCATCTTCCTATAAAAACAGACCTTGTCCCTGTCACAGCTTAAATTTATCTTTACTGAACATGGAGATTCAGAACAGTTTTTTAAACAACCCAGTCACACATCTCTTCCCAACAACGTTATTGCTGTTCTCTATAGTCCTGCTGGAGTTATTCCTTGTTGTCTAGTATGCTATGTCAGGAAAAAGTTGCTATGAGAAATTACCAAGAGAAATCGGAGGAAGAAGCTCCTGGAAGGACTGGGGGTCCACTGGGATCCAGAGGAAATGAGTTGTGAGCTGGAAAGTTGGATGGCTTCTCTCTCACAGTGAAGATTAATGGGATAACCCAGCTACTGATTAAAGGCAGCTGAAAAGGGGATTATCAACACTAAGGGACAAGTTCATGCACTTGTGGTTTTCAGCAAGAGACTTTCCGAAGCTAAGGAGGAGTGAAATATATAATATAGAAAGCCATTGTGTTGGTAAAATAGGAGCTGTGATGTGGAGGAGATAGGAGATTTTGCCACCATGCTGTCTAGGTCACACACCTGTGCTCAGTAATTTCCACAATTATTACCACTGAGAGACCTGTACTAACAGGACAGGTATGGCTCCAGATCTTGCCAATCTTATGCTGAAGTCTCTAGAGATTGCTTAAGGGAACAAGGGCCTCTCCGTGTGTATCTGTGACAGCAAAGCCTTAGAATGTCAAAATCAGCCCTAAAACGAGTGATAGGAATTATCACAGTCTGCTTACAGAAACTTGTGTAACTACGTCAAGTGGCAAACCTCTTTAGATAGTTTGCAAAGTTCTCTTTCCACCTCAAAATGACCTGAGACCAGACTTTTCTGAAACCTGAATTTTTATGCATTTTATTGCAGAGGTCACAGTATACAAATAATTGCTACATAAAACAGAACAATGGTTCAGAAAGAAAGATGATGGTTTGGCTAAATCGTACAGTAATACTGACACTTCCAAGTCAGCAAGTCTGAGGCAATAATGCTGAATCCTAATATTTCCTTCTAGACAGCAATAGAAAAAACGGTGATGTCAAAAGGACTACTGTTCCTGTGGCTGACAAGGAAACCATTTTATATAATTGTTTCAGCCTACAGAAGAGGGTAATTCCTTTGGACATTGCTGGGTTTTATTTTCATAAAGAGTGAATAAATTATCTCAGTCCCCTGGATCAGAGGATGTTGAGTTCAAATCCTGTCGCTGAAATAATCACTACAAAATAGTTCAGTGTTGATTCTGCAATTTGTGGGTAGTTTTGGTGGGAAAGGCATTTTTCCAAGTTTGTTCTCTTGATGTGTTGAAATTACAGAAAAACTGAATTGTCAAAAGGGTGGCCAGATAGTCAAAACGGCAATTGGCTGAAATGCATACAATAAAAAGTAGACTAAATTCAATAAAATACTATCCTGCTGTTTGATTTTCATCTCTACAAAAAACCTATGACAACTTAACTCGATCTGGCTACTTTTATGATTCTTAAGGTGTCTCTCTTACAAGTCCTAGGAAGGCTCAAGCTAACTTTCTGCAAAATTTAAAGTGTTCTCTTGTGAGGTTCTGCTTCACTGAAGGTTAGGAAAAATAGCGATCAGTCATATCAAAACATCTGATGCTATTACTTTATTCAATGTGGACTTATTTTACTCAATTCAATGTGGACTTATTTTACTCAATTCACACTTCTATAGGGTTTAAATTTCAGATTTATTAATTTTTTATTTTAGTATTATTTTTTGATCAATCAGTTATTTGAAAAGTGAAGAGCAGGTACTCATTAGTTTACAAACAACATTATGGAGAAAATAATAAAACAGTACAAAAGCACAGAAATAAGAAAACCTTACCTTTCCAAGGATAAATTATTATTAATATGTGATGACATTATGAAATTATTTCTTTTCATATTCTTCTAGTCTGACCATCTTGGTCCTTGAAGAACCAAAAAGGTAGTTTTTCTCAGGTGCTTTATTAGAAGTGTAATGTTATTGATCACAGCCAATGTGGGATCACCACTATAAACCAGCTGTTGGCACTTTACCACTCTGCCATCTCCCACACAGCAGATGCAGAAAGCAGAGCAAATGAAATTGCAATTAATTTGATATACAGACTGGAGTTCTGTTGATTGTTGCCTTTTTTTTTTTTAGGGCAAAAGTAGGAATTTATTAGCAAAAATTCTCCTGAGCAAGGTATAAAAAAATTGACAAGAATGTTCCTTTTACCCAGCTAATGAGAATGCAGAGAAAAGCCTTTCAATTAATCCTTGATGATGAAATGATAATTGCTGGGCCATGCTTACCCCTGGTGTTGTTTCCACCAGAATGAGCGGGACTGTATATAGATTATTTTTTCCTTAAGTCTTTAAAGAGTTGGAACAGGTGAAACTGTGCTCACTAATGTTGACAGGTTTTTTGTATATCATAAAAAATGACCTTTTTGAATCTTATTAATTTGGCTGGTTTTATGCTAAATGTTTCTTTCATGAACAGTCCATTCTCAGCAACCTGCAAAACCACTGTCAGTTATAACAACAGAGAAGTCATAGAGATTTGAGTGGTGAGTAGCGCACTGTTTTGTTATGGTTGTGGCTAATTACTCTTCAAGCTCTGCTACTTCACAGGGATTTCACTCTTAGGGTCTCTAAACAGAAATCTGTTAGTTTTGGCAACGTGTGGTCTGCTGTGTAACATTCATCAGTGTCTTTCTCTGGACTTTCAAAGGCAACACTTACATGTAATGGTTTTGCTGTGAAACAAAACAGAGAAGGAGTATTGTGGTGTTGAAAACACATTTCACAGAGTTGTTACTTTTTTTTGGAAGGATGCCCTTTATTTAATTAATCTTTCTGCATTTTGTTTTTGCGTTTTCTCTCACCTTTTTGTTATTCTCTAAAGGACTTGGTCCCCAGAGCTGTATTCAGGGAAAGGTCTGCTGGATTAGGTTGTGGTGCCTTCCACCTGGTGTTATTTCCATGAGTCCTTCATGATTAGCAGTGTGGCGTGTAGGCCGACTGCAAACGATCAAATGATCTGTTTTCTTTTCCCTTGAGGTGAACCACATTCGCTTGTATAAGAAAGCAAAACCTCCTCAGTAGACCTGAAAAGCAGCCTACTGCTTTGGAGAGGGCTCTGATAGGCATTGATGTAAAACCCTGACCCCTGTTAATATGATTCTATTGCCATGAAGCCTCCTTTAGACATTTATTTATTAGACATGTATTTATTATATAAGTAGGTGATGCCAGCATGCTCTGCTGGATTAAAGCTTGTTGAGCTAAACGATTATTCTAGAAAGATTTATTTTCCTCTGAACGTAATTGCACACCAGTCCAGCGAAATGAGCACAGTGGAAAATCTCACTCCACCGCTCTGATGGACTAAGCTGGTGCCATCCACCCTCTGCAGACAAGGGCTAAAGAAACTGGGGCGTTTTCATAATGTCACTAATGACAGCTTAGGTGTTAAGTAATTTCTGTGGTAGACAAGCACCTGGAAGCAAAGAAGGAGTTTGTCTTTGGCAGAGCTATGGCTGAACTCATTGTCCCGGCTGGGATCTATCCAGACACCTCATGGCTTTGGCTACATCTAAATAAACAGGTTTGAATGCTGACCTAGAGATATTAATGGGTTTCTTGCATCATTTATGACTATGTGTAGTGGCAATTGTGCTACAACAAATCCACCACATAAATCAGGTGTGTATTTTGGCATGGTCAATCCCGCATGGAAGACAGCTTTTAAGTAAGTAAAAGAAAAATGGCCTCATAAATGTCAATAAGATATTCACTCCATCAGACTCCAGGAAAAAGAGAAAAAGCCCTAGCAATACTAGCAAGGCTGCCATCCACGAATGCAGATGAATCAGGAACTGAATGTACATTCAAAATAATTTTTCATCATCATTATTATGCAGTCTGAAAGATTAAAAATTAAGTTGGCATGACTTTCTTTGATTATATATGGGGCTTATATACGTCTATATGTGCATACTTGTCACCTGGCAACCTAACTGCAGTTTATTTAAGCTGTTTGATGGATGACATATTTAATATTTGGTTTAAGCTCTATTTGCAAGCTAGCTACTGGCTGAATATAACTGTAGTGTAAGATTGAAAAAAAGGTGAAAATCATGTGAAGGAGAAAGACTGCCCTCATTTTCATGCCTGATGGATGTGTATCCTCGTTACCAAAAGTGCATTGGTGGAGAGGAGGAAAAATATTAACGACATAACCAGGAACACAGTCACGTATGGTAACTTGTTAAGCTATTGATCACAGGCTTGAGCTCTCAGTTGTTGTTTTCTGCTGGTAAAGTCTGCATGAACTCAAAGGCTATCAGGTTTTTGAGAACTTATAAGAACAATTTCTACTGGTTTTGATTTAGAATATTGGTAATTTTGATATGAGGTTGACATTTCAAATGCTTCACTGAGTTCTGCAGCCTAGACCCACCCTGTGTACCCAGAGCCGTGTAACAACTAGGAGCCTCTAGACCCCCAACAGTCAGTGAGAAAAGACTCTTCCAGGGGACAATTCAGAAGCTGCACCATGCTCTGGAAGCTTCTCTCCATGTGCTGGCCACAGGAGGAACACAAAGCTGTGTAGGCTCTTCTGTCTTGGTTGCTGGAGTTAAATGCCTGAAATGAGATGGCTTGAATCTGAGTTTGAGTAATAGGAAGCAGGTAGGGAGGCATGCTTTGTGGAAAAATCAGATTTTTTCCTTATTTCATGTTGTCCCCCTCCTCTTCCAAAAAAAATTCTAAGCTGCTTTATAGCTTAGATCATTTTTTACTGGCTTATAAGAAATTCTCTCTGAGACATCTCATTTACAGGTCTGTTCTTCCAAGATCAGGCTGTGAAATGGACATTCAGGATATTTGATGCCAGACTCTAGACCAGCTCTTTGACCAAGTTATACCAGCTTAACAAAAGTGGAGCTGCCTTCTTTGAGAACCAACACTAAAAATCCTTGCTATGCTATGAACATTCTATCAAAATGAATACATAAATAAACCTACCTTTTCCAACTATTTTATTCATCTCCAGAAAAGTGCTCTGAGGGGCTTCCTTGTGTTTCATAAAAAACCCTCAAGAGTCCAAAACACAAAATATAACAACTTGCCACACATCCCAGAGTATCTTCTTCAAGCAAGAAGAGGTGGCCCTCTGGATGCGATAATTTCTAAGATCTTAGACAAGGCAAGCAGAGCTTTAAGTTACACTTCACTATTTGCTGCCTATTAAATAACATCAGCATAAAATGAAAATAGCAGAAAACGAAATATAACACTCAGAGTGTGCCTTTCAAAAAGCCCCCACCAGGAAATGAGTCCTTTGGGGAACCACAACTGTCTGTGGAAGCGTATGAAACACAAGCTCGGTGATTTGGTGGCTTCATTTGAAAATGACTGACTTGTGTTTCGTTCTCACTGAATGGCAACGTAAACTGCAAACGCAGAGTGTGTCCACTTTGAAGGCCGTCTGGCTCTCTAGTGTCTTGCCAGTTCTTGTAAAAAACTGGGCTTATGTTATGAATAGGGTACCCCTCTGCAGATCCCAGGGTAGCAGAGGCAGGGTTCTCTAAACTGCTTCAATCAGCAAGGGGTCATTTCCCCCCGTGGGGAGAGTGAGGCAGGTCTTAAGATGGACTCACTTTTTGACCTCCCTCGTTATTTATGAAGTCTTCTGGGAACAAGCTCTTCGTGTTTGAATTTCAAATGAGGAGTAGGATGAGCAAATATATTTGCTTAGCTATATGACTACAAGTAGTCATTAGAAAATAAACCTGTGGGAGGATGCAAGATGTATGTTGTAAAGTCTGGAAAAAGTTAGTTTGGGTGGGAAACACCTTTATTTCTGGCTATAGTCACTTCTGATCCAGATGATGATATGAGTTTGGTGCCCAGTTGTGGCTGTACAACTGAGTCCAGTGTCCCATGAGTTGAGCAGATGGTTGGGGTTCAGTGGGCCAACCCGGAGCAGTATCCAGCCTGAAAGAAAATCACTCCTCAAGGGGGTAACCATGCTTTATAATCCAGTGAAACATGGTAAGGAATGGGTTGCTGTAACAAAAGTTAGAGTGAAAATAGTCCTGACTGCTCTGCAAACTGTGATGTCTATTTTATGCCTTTTGGCAGCCTCATGCTTTTTGCTTTCTCCTATGTCACCAACATGCATAAAACTTGGGCTCCTGGATTTCTGGCATATTAGTTGTTTATTACTGAGGCTCAGCCTGAGCTGTTCAGGCTGCATTTACCTTTGTCTCCTGAGCGGACCCAAGGGACTCAGTTGTGTTCACTGTCAGTGGGGATTGTTCAATGCCGTTATTGCAACCCATCTAGCCTTCAGCCATCCAGTGCCTTCAAACACCCTGGGCTCTCTATGTGCCTCCTTGCTTCTCAAGCGCTAATGATGGCAGGATTTGGCCAGGCAGACAGTGCAGACTGGCTTACTCCAAGAGTTTTCTTGGAATGTGATTCTCTCTTCTCTCATGCAGAGACATACTCCTTGTCATGGAGACCCCGTTAGCTCGGAGGGGTTTATTTTACAAAACAGGTTTGATATGAAAACCTCTTTAAAGTTTATGCACTTTGTATGATATGAATGGTCTTTCAAAATCTATTTTAATGATGTTTTTGCCTTAGTAAGTTTCTAAGCACAAATGTTCTAAGTATTTAAGCACAGGATAAAAGCCATTTTTAATCACATTCATAAGTATGCCAAAGCTTTTCTACTTCTGATCAACATTCATGCTTTCTTTGTGTCTGCTCTTTTTATTTTCACTCATCTTCTCCCTGGGTCATTTAAATTAACATTAACTGCATGAATAGTCCCCCAAATTTCCATTTCTTTGCCTTCCTCCAAACTACCATTTGGAAAGCTGAAAGAAGAGTTTAATTGTGAACAGAGCTGTACAGCTAAAAAATCTCACCTTGCAGAAGTACAGAATAAACCTGAGGCCCCTCCTTCTGTACCATTTGTTCATTTGCACTTGTAATAAGGTGCCTTGAGAAACCAGGTGAAGACAGGACAGAGGTGACAGACACATTGGGCATTGTGGCAGCCCTTTTCCCAACCTCACTGTACAACCTGCTGCCACTCCTAGTGGGACTAGCGGCACCAGGACACACTGGTATTTGGAGGACATGTGGTATTTGGAGGACATCCATCAAATACGGAGACAAAACCTCTAGTTAAAATGTCATGCAGTCTAAACAGCATTATACACACCTCAAGAGATCTCCTTTTGCACTCTGGGACTGCACCAATTTTGCTGGTCATAATTTTCTGTCGATTTAGTCACAGTGGTATAAACCTGTTTAGAGACAAGCACTTCATGCTGAAACACCTCTTATGAGTACTATCCTATTTTCATTCAGAGGAAAAATGCATATTTAATAGCAAGCTTGATTATAGCCTTGTAAGTAATGATCAGATGCCTTTTTCGACTTACCTTCAGTTTTGGTGCTGAATGGAAAAATGCAAACTGTTGTCCTAAACCCATTTCTTGTGTCTTTGTCCTTTTTTCCTGTGCTAGCCCATATTTTCAGGATCATTCTCCTTTTGTCTATAAATCTCATAAATCAATGATCTATTTTTTTGCCTCGGCTTCTGTCATATTTAATTAGTTAAGCAAATTTATACCAAAACAGTGCTGGAAAAGGACACTTTCAAATAATGAAGTGCTTCCCAAAATTGCATGAGAAGTCAGTAGGAAGCCCATTAATCCAATGAGTTACTGAATGAGTTAGCATTCAGTTCTAAAAAGGTTGTCTCAGATGTAAGACAAAAGCTTGAGCTGAGCACAACATAGTTCTCTGGTAATTCTTAGTATTTCAGTTTTTCTCTGTGCTGAAATACGACAAGAAATTAAAATCACACACATTTTTGAAATGAAAGCTTGTGCTGAATTACAAAAGCCTACATTTTGGTATAAAGCAATTAAAATTTTCTGATGAAAACAGCATTTGTTGCAAAGCTTTGATCTTGGAGGACGTATTAACAAACTGTGGGAAACAACAAATTACTAAACTTCGCATCCCTGGCCAGTTTCTGGTTGCATAATTGCAGGCTGACTCTTCTGTAGTTTCAGAGGAGATGGCATCTCTTCCCCTGGCTTCCTGTTTACTTGCAGACAGTTTCACCACGAGCTACATGTCATTGATGCTTGGGTAAAACCTCGTATCACAGGACCTGCTTAAGGACAAAAGGCAGAAAGTGAACACTCTCACCCTTTTTCTTGCTCAGAGAAGCCAGATAAACGTTCTCAGCGTTCTCTGCTTTGCAAAGCAGAGAGTCAAGCCCTTATAATCTTCCTGAATGTGGCAGAAACTCCTTTGCTATAGGATTTCCTGCTATGTAATTGAAATGTTCGCCTCAGATGAGGAATTTACTTCCACCAGGCACCAATCTATCCTTACATGCCAGACTGGCAGCTTCCTTTGTTGTTTTGAAGAGGCTGGAAATTCTTTCAGGAATCCTTTCAGACCTGTGGGATTTAGCCTACTATTTAGTTACTTTCAATTGTATCTTTGTGGGATACTGAAGGTTGAACAATGCCATTTCAAGAGCCCAATTCTTATTCTTCTTTTCTTCATTATTTCCTACATGCTGCCAAGTCATAATTGTGACCCTCTTGCAGTAGGTGTTCCTTAAACATTTGCAGAGTCCCTCTCCCAAAGAGCTTGTAATTTAGCACAAAGACTTAGTCAAGGCAAGATTAAAGGAAAAAGCCTCAGAAGCAAATAACTTGGATGGGGTTGGTATACATTACGTCAGGTAGCACCAACTATTTACTGAGGTGTTTTCAGTTCCTCTTCCAAACTTCTTCCTGACTCCATATTAATGGTTAAAATCACCATATTCTCATGTATATTCAGGTTTTTTTCTTTACTTCTTGCATACAAAATCCATTCGCAAATGTTTGTGGGTACCACAGATATCACACTGAGTTAAGTAATATGGATAAAACAAATAAAAATACAACATCTTGTAAAGAGGACTCCCTCTGACGTCCTGTCAGGAGATTCATTCCCTCCCTTCAGCACAAATTATCAGGGCAATCATGACTGACTGCACAGGGGTCTAACCACTAAACATTTCTTGCTGGCATATTACAAAAGGTTTATTCTGTCCAAGTCCTGTGTTCTTCTTTGGCATCTCCAGTGAAATGTGGCAGATTCCCAGCTGGCCAAGTTAGATACTTGCCATGATGCAGAAGCAAGTGACAGAAGTGATTTTTCAGCCCTCCTCTAAAGAGGTGCTATGGGATGGGTGATGGAGAGCAAGCAGAGATTGGTGGGGTATGGAGGAAGCAAGCATTTAAGGTTTTGGGGAAGGCTTGAAGGAGACCTTATTGGAGCCTTTCATTATATATAGGGGCTTTATAAGAAAGACAGAGAAAGACTTTTTAGCAAGGCCTATAGTGGCAGTACAAGGAGCAAGGGTTTTAACCTGGAAGAAGGCAAGATTAGGTTGGACATAAGGAAGAAATGAGGGTGGTGAGACAGCAGAACGGGTTGCCCAGAGAAGTTATGGGTGTCCCGTCACTGCACATGTTTGAAGTCAGTTGGATGGGGCTTTGAGCAACCTGGTTTAGTGGGAGATGTCCCTGCCCATGGCAGGGAGTTGGAACTTCATGATCTTTAAGATCCCTTCCAACCTAAACCATTCTATCATTCTGTCATCGTTTCATCACTGCTTTTCTCCTTTGTTTGATCTTACAAGTGGCTGCAGACCTCTAGCATGGGAAACAGTCCTTTGGTTCTTGCTCTTGCTCTCTAGCTCTCTACTTCCTTCTTTTCTGGCCCATAGCTTGGAAGAAACGATGGATATGTTCCTAAGTGGATAAATATGAAGAACACTAAGCTTTGTTGCTACCCACATGGTGGTTTCGTATCTGAAGGCCATGGCAGCTTTCACCTTGTTCTGGCTTTGGGCTACTTAAGGTTGTCTCAGACATCTCAGTTGACATTACCTCATTGTGCAGACACTGTAGTGCAGGCCACTGGCAGTCATGAGGGCTTTGCAGTGCATATTAGAAAATGTACTAGATGTGGGGAGGAGGCAATTTGACTTCTCGTATTTGAGAAGCAAGATTTATGTTGCTTCCTTTTCTCGTGCTTTTAGAACAAGATGAGTGCTAATGTTTTTCCTCTATCAGTTCGTAAGCATTAAGTAATTCTCTAGAAATGTGATAGAAAAAAATCCATAATGAACCATAACTGGGGGCAACAAATAATATAATAAGGGTTTTAATCAAGCCATAGTTATTCTGATCCATAGAAGACAGAGCAGATAAGCAGAGAGATTGACAAATAATACTTTAACAGTGACACAATCACAAATATTCCTAGAAATATAGGAATGAAAAGCATGTTATAAGTGTGCTGTTAAAAATGCAGAAAGGTCTGCTCATTTCTTGACACCATATGTCTGTTTCTTGTATTAAAGGGTTTGGAAACATTGTTTATGGATATTGCATGACCATGAATGCCAAAAATAATAATCCTATTAACTTTAGTCCAAATAGCATGTAATGAGATTCAAAATGATATGTTAAATACACATTCTAATAATGAAACTCAAATTGCTTTACAAATAGCATCAGGAGAACATTAGCCTATTTTGATTCTAATAATTACTTGCATCCTGTGTTCCAAATCTATTCAATATGCTTTTCGTAAGAACAAATATTTGTTCTACTAATTGTTCTGCAATTCTCCTGGTTATTTTTAAAAGGCTAAAGGGCTACACAAGACCAGCAGTTGTCTGTTAGAATAAGATCTGATTGTTTTTTTTACTTTAATCATCTTACAGTATTTGAAGAAATTAGGTTCTTTAATACCTCTGTCTTTTGTCCAGATTTCAGTTGTCTGTGTTTTGTATACTATCATTAAACCACTTTTCAAGTGAATCCTTGCCAGACTAAACATAATCTTTCCTCGTAGAACATTCCATCCAAACCACATACAACCACCATAGCCCTTTCTGGATTGTCCTAAGATGTGGATTCTTGATTTTTAGGCTAGGTACTATTCCTGATTTATATATTAATTCTTATCCAACTATTAAGATATTATCATCATATCGTATTTTCAGTTAATAGGGAGCTATCGATACATTTTTGACTGCAGAAAAATGTAAACTATCTATAAAGATACCATATGGTTTAAATGTTTTAAAAAATCGTTTTAAAATAGAGACAGAACAGCTATGAATGGGAAAGGAGCTCAACTTTGGTTTACTTCTGGCTTCACACTGAAGCAGCCAGAGATCTCAGCGGGTATTAGAAATGGACCAGAATTGTATAAATGCTACTTTATCCACCCCTTGAAATATTTATTCAGGTTTCTCTCCTTAAGTTTTCTACAGATGTGAAGTCGATTAGTCTTCAGTCTTACTGCCACAATCTCAAAGACCCAGTGTGTGGCCTCCAACACATGGAAAGATGACCAATGTGCAAGATGCCCAGGGGACTTTTCAGATCTGAAGCCAGAAGTCTGAAAAATAAAGTACCTGGGGAAAGTGTGTCTTCTTTCCACTGACAGTGAGATCAGGTTCAAGGAGAAGCTAAGCATGTGAGTTAGATAACAAGACAGAAGTCAGGCAGACAGAACCTCATTTTCTTCATTTTTTACCACATTGTATTTGTATTTTGTTCTTTTAAAAATTACATTCATTTCATTTTGTACCAGCCAAACTGAGCTTTTCTGAAGACCACTGTAAACTTACAACTTTTTAATATCTTCAGCTCTTTCTAATTTCCCTGCCTTCCACTTAAAAGAGGAAGGGGGAAACTGTTGGATAGCAAAAATGTCCATAGCAATAAACTTAAAAATATCCTATGTTTGAATGGCAATTTTGTTTTTTTCTTTGCTGAGTTGCGTGTAATTCTTTTCACATATATGGAATAGTCCTGGGTATTGAGTACAGCTGGGATTTCTGAATACAAATACAACCTGACTGCATACCATTGAAACAAAACTCAGTTGCTTGGAGAGTCTATTGGCGAATTCCTTAAGTCTCATTAATCACGTATGTGGTGACACTGGAGGGGGCTCTTTACTTTTTTATTTCTCATTTGTCTCTGATATTCCCTGTTTATTACAAAATCCCTTCCTTTGCCGGATATATAATGTGACTGTTTTCCAATACAGTTGTACCCTTTCACTCCCAAGTGGAGCCACCCATGTGCGAGAGCTGGGAACCTGGAGCTTTTTGATGAATATCCTTATTCACCACAGAGCAAAGAGACCATGACAGACCTCAGAGGTTCTTGACGGTGTGACCCACCAGGGAGATGACAATTACAGATGGAGTTTGCCTATGCTGCTTGCACAATCTGATTCCAGTTCCCCTGCAGTGTCTGTCCCTCTGCTCTTCTTCTCTAAGAAATTTGTGATTTCTCTTCAGAAATATGCATGTCTAATTAGGAAAGTCATTAATTTATCCCCTTTGGAGCACAGATTCTGTCTTCTTATGTTGGTGCTGAGATCAAAATTTGCAAAGACATTTTGGTACCAAGATGTGTTTAAGGGTCAGGGCCATGACTGCCTCATGGGGTCCGTCTACTCATCCCTTGAACTCATCTTCTTTCCCATTTCCAATTTTCTACCACAGAAGCAGACTGATAATTTAAGGGTGAAACTTTATCCTTAAAAGGCTCTCATCTGGATTCCTCTCTTCCTTCTGTGTAGCAGTACATCCTGGTCACGTACCTTGAAGTGCAGTCATTCCAGGCAGCTTTTTACTCAGAGGTGACATCCTAGGTAAATGGGATGGATTTGCAGAGAGATTTCACCTTGTGTTCACCATGTGGTAATTAACACTACTCCAGAGATCTGCAGTATATGATAATGGTATTGCACAGTTAGCACACTGAGACTCCATTTGAATTGATGTGCAGGGGACAAATTTTGAAGTGCACATGAGAAATATCTTAATCACCGTTTGGGTCTCTGATATCCATACTTCATTTGTCCAGAGAGGTGAGAGCTGACCTTGAAAATGTCATTGTCTGTTAGGAGGTGCTTAAGGTCCTTTTGTTAAGCTCATAGCAAATATTCTTTGACTGGAAAAATGTGACCTTTCAGAAGAAAATCTGTGTGAGAGTGTAGGTATCAATTCAAAGTTGCAAATACGCTAGAATTTACCCCATCTTGGAGAAAGGAAGGACTACAGAGAATTTTTAGTTTTATTTTAAAACATGCACTAACTGACATACAGCATATGTAATGTCTAAGCATTACTCACATAAAATCATCAGCACAAATAAATTCATAATAGGATTCATGGAGTCTGGCACTTTTTCCCTCATTCCAAATAATGCTCAGATGGTGTTTCTTCTCTTCATTTGGTGTAGATAATTCCCCTTTTGGTTTCTTGGTAGGAATTTGACATAAAAAAGAGCAGCACTGCTATGATTCCTACTAATTGTCATGTTAAGTAACTTGACGCTAAGAGCTACCATAGGTGTTAACAAAAAATTGCTTCCAGAACATAAATGTGTGTTGCCAGCAGAATTTAACCTCAAGCTGTAATAGTAACACTGAGACACAAGGAGGTCGAAGTGGAGTTCTGCCAGATTTCCCTGTGCAGATTATGCAGGTGTTTCCCTAAAAAGGAAGAGTTTATAGTAGATATAGTGGCAACTTCTTCCCTCCAAAAGATAGCACGGACAAGTAGACTTTTGGCATGAGTTTTGGCCAGGAAATAATTTGTGACCTCCCCAATATTATTTAAATACATTTTTATAGAAAGCATAAGGAAATTCATGTTAAAATATATCATATGTCAAAACCCCTGTATTTGATAAATGGAAAATGTTGGTGGCTATTCCCATAATGCTTTTTGAATTAGAAACATGGGGAGGAATCAGGAAAATGGAAGAGAGAAATGCTTCAAAATGAAAACACTTGGAATAGAGAAGGTTTCTTTTTCTTTTTTTTGAATCAGCTCTACTTGGCAATTTCAAGAAGATTTTGCTAAAACTTAACCTGCTGACTCTGCAGTCTAGGAGGGGGGATTATTTTCCATTGCCTCAGGTGCCAGGATCAGGCCAAATAGGTAAAGGCCAGTCCCACCATGTCCTTAGCTACAGCACTTTCATCCCCAAGGATGCCAGCTGAAGTCACATAGTGCAGAACCGTCTCCTGTAGTGTGGCTTCTCTTATTTGTAATGGTATAAATCCCCTAAAGTCAATGGAGGTCTGAATGTGAAATGGGCGTAAAAGAAAAAGAAGGGCCTTTTGTCCATGAGAGCTGCCAAGTGTTATATGGACTTCTTTCAACCAGGGGTACTTCCACTGCCATTAATGGTTTTATACCGCTGGAACTGCTAAGTACATCTCTAGATCAGAAAGAAGCTATGCTCTGCTCATCCCTTGATGTTTCATGTGCAGTGGCCACCAGCCAGTTGGATGTAGACTGGATTGCGATGTTGTGTGAAGACACACATTTACCTCTACAAGAACATGGCTGTCGAGTGCCTGGTCAATCTGTTTAGTGCTGGACTGACTCAGGCTTTCGGGAAAGTCTGCTGTGCTAACTAAAGTCTTTTCCTCCCTGTGGCCAAAGAACATTTTGGATTGTCCTCAACATTTCAGACGTACCCAGGAATACACAGGAAGAAGAATAGTTGGGTAAAGGACAAATGATTTTTGGTAAAAAAAATGGAACTAAAATACTGGTAGGTGAGGACTGTGCTGTTCTGGCATAAAAGTCAATAAGGTGGGTGTAGACACGTATCTATGTGTCTTCAGGTTATGTATTACATCTTTTGGCCAGGATTTACCCACCAGCAGCCAAGACACTGGTTAACATCTGAGAATCCTCACTCCATTGCATGCACCAGGCCTAAGGAAGACTGAACCGAAATACCTGGTAATCCAGCCATGAGATGGGATTAAATGTGTAGGAGTAATTTCTTTGGAAGAAGGAAGAAAAAGGCAAGAGAAGAGAAACAGAATAATATGCAGGATTGGGAACCCACCCACCCACCCTTTATCCAAAGCACGTCATCCCCTCTCCCAGGACAGGGCTTTCCAGAGCCAGAGATGGCACTGGGGGTGCAGACAGCCACACTGAGCTTCCTGGCCTGACCTGTCCGCTGGTCCCCCATGCTGGCTTCTGCCCTTGGCTGTTTTACTCACCTCACAAGTATTACCCCAAATGCACCACAACTTAACCCAAATAAACCTGCCCGGTTCCCTCTCCCATCCCCACCTTTTCCTTTCCCCTGCGTGCCTGCACAGCCACAAGCCAGCCCAGTCTCTCCTTGGGTTTCACTGAATGGTGGGTGAGTAAATAGCATTTCGTCAATTTGCGTGATTTTTTATTTCCTTCCTTTTTCTCTTTTCACAAAAATGAAATCACTCAATATCTCAACTAATAAGTGATGTGTTGAAATTAATTCAAAATGTAAGTCTTGTGAGCAAGTCACAAGTCAAGCTGAACTCTTGTTTTTCCTTTTTCCTTTCCCTTCATTCTCTTTTTTTTTCTCTTTTCTTTTTAATGGAGAGTCCAAGCAGGGAAGAATTGCCAATGTGCTTATGAAAAATTGACAGACAATCCATCTGCAGAGAAAACAAACAAACCAATAACTAAGTCTCAAATCCAGGAGAAGTACGTCAGCTTTCACCTGGCATCAAAATGGCTTAGTCTAATCAGATTGAAAAGCAGGAGAGTCTTGCTGGCTAGAAACGAGCACACAGAATTTCAGGTGAGGTCAAATAAGAGATTTAAGATCTATGTTGCGTTAGTCATCCTCCCTTCCTTTCACCTGGAAAGCTGGGAATATATTCCTGGCCCTACCATGGGACCTCTGCAGGTGAGGTTAGCACATTGCTGTGGTTCTGTTTCTTCCACTACAAAAATTTGTGATACTCAGACTGCTCTGAAATTTGACCTCCACAGCTGAAATGTTCTGCAACAGGGTAATTGTGGCAGGGTTTAAAAAGAAAGAGAATATTTTTTATTAGTGCCAGAGATACAGTTGAAAAAATGTCAAGCTTCTGAGATCCCCAAACCTCCCGGACTTTGTTATTGGTCCTTGTTTAGAATAGCATGCTTGAACTCATTAAGATCACATACTGTTCATGTTAACTTACTTGATAAAAGCTTATCCACACACCCGCAGAGGAGCACAGAGAGGCAGTGGTGAGGGGGAAGCCCAAACAACACCCAGCCGCGACTCCTTGCAGGCCCATCCCAGGAGCCACCACCCATCACAAGCCATCTTTACAAGATCAGAGGACCCCAGAGGCATCAAAGGCAGGTGGGAACCTGAATTAAGGACTCAGAGGAAGGGACACTCCATCCAAGCCCCTCCCTGGGCTGTCCCAGGAAATCCTCAGCCCCAGTGGCCAGGTTTGACGCTCAATGCCATGAATCAATGCTGGAGCACCTTTAGAATTGGAGGGGGTGTGGGGTTTACCCTAGAGGTGCAGGACATGTCATGGGGTGTGTTTCAGGAGTGCCTTGGACTTATGATGTGATTTTTTAGGTAGGGAAAGGGAGGGCTTTAGGTGATCTGAGGAGGAATAACCATGGGCAAACAGAGGGCTAAAGCATTAAAAGGGGCTGGTTACATGTAAGCAGTTTCCTAGTCAGTATGCTCATCTGGCTATTCCTGCCACCTGATTAGTGTATTCTGTTCTGTCTTCTCACTAAGCTCAATTTCTAAATCTTTTCCTGGGTGAGGGACTCCCCATTTGGTGTGGATTTGTGTGTTTGGGGGGTCTAAGACCCAGCACCTGGAGTCAGTCTGCTGGTCAGATGGTCTATGAGTCCATAGAGACGCAACTTCAGTGAGTGCGGGTGTGTGATTGTTGGCACAGATCAGGTTGGACTAGCTGTTGAGTAGGTGAAATGGCCAGAGAGCAGGGGTGATGTAGGTCTCTAAGAATGAGATCATGGGCAAGTTGGCTACTGGTGGGGCCAGGGGAGTCCTGGCCAGCTGTTGGAGAGCTGTAGAGGCACGAGTGCGTGTGTGTGTTTATGCTTAAGTGTGTGTTTGTGAGATAGTCTGTACCAGCAGTTGGAGTGGGGCTGCTGCCTCAGGAACTTGTATGTCCAGGTGCCAGCAACTGGGGAGACTAGGGGTCTGAGCCCAGCTGATGGAGGGATATGCATTGCAAATTTGTATATATGCATTATATATGTTCCACCAACAGACCTGGTTTGCATTTGTGTATGTTTTGAGCGTGACTGTGTCTGTGTACGTGTGCCCACTGGGAATACGTGCTCAGCCCCACCGCAGGTTGGACCCGGGGCATGGAGCTGCTGCAATCTTGCCTCTCTTGGGCTTCCAGATTCGTCCCTCCCTAACAACCCACAGAGATCGTGATGACAGAGCCGGACGACTCAAAGTTGCCGAATTCAGCTGCTGAGGGGTTGAGTAAAACAACTATTTAGCACTTTGCTCTGACGACAACTCAAGCCTGGAGAGGCAAAGCCATAGGGTGGTGTTTATTTGAGTGCAGGGTAAAACAGGCAAGGCAGGCAGCCGAGTGACCCAAGTCAGTGTGGACATTGCCCTGACCACAGTTGAACTCCACTCTGTGTCCACGCACCCAGGTGCTCAGCCGTGGGCAGCCACAGCAGACGCAACAGACGCAAAATCCACTCAAGTTGGGTTATTTTTGTCGAAAAAAAAAAAAGGCTGTGGTTCAAAACCCACTCTAATTGCTCAGAAGGCTCCCATATATTTGTGTGATATAAGATGATGAACACAGAAATGGTCTGCTTTGGGAAATGGCATTATTGCAAGAACGTATCCTGGAGTGAACCAGCCTGGAAAAAATAGCCTCACAGCAGTGATGTTCGAGTGGGATCTTCCTCTGCACATCCCCAGCTATTCCCTCCCCCCTGCCCCCCCGCCCCTACATGTACTGTAAAAGACAATTGGACTCAGTGTTGAAAGCTCAGAAATATTGTGAGAAACATTATTCTTGGAACAGCATATGTATGTGCTGAGGGATGAGAGGCAACGTGTGCCAGTGTGGGGTGGTTAAGGGGGCTTCAACCACATTTAGATTAAGGCCAGATTTAGGCTCAACCCAGGAACTTGGATGGGTATTTGTTTCCTGTTTTCCAAAGCTAAAAGCTGAAAAGGAGTACAGCTGAATGAAAAGAGGGACAGAAGCATGTTTACTATATTAAGCTATGTGGGGTATGCATGAAGCAGGTTAAAAATGGTGAGGTTTTATTAGGAAAAAATATACACTGAGTCACTTCCAATGTTTGTTGTAAATGCAATCACGGTTTAACAGCATTTTGAAGGGTTGTACTGCAGGATCTGCAGGGCAAAGACAGGCCTGGAGCTCTTGTCTACGACCAGGTTTTGTCCCATCTGCAAAGGGAGAGTAACTATCCATCTTTAGCAAAGTCAAGGCATAAAAGTCTGCTGATCCTTCACTGTAAGCTTTCCATATCACGTGGCATCTGCCCATTTCACTGAAAAACTGCTTTAGGAGTATGTTAACGAGGAGTTTTAAAGATCTTGCTTATAAAACCAACATATCTCTCCTCTATATAAACTCTGAGAAAGTGAGTAACTAGTAAATAGAGCTGTAAATCCTTCTTAATGTTTTTGAATTCAAATTTTAGTTTTACTAATGTAGCAACTTCTCCAGTTTACCTCTTCAAAATATGACAGAAGTACTACAAAAAGTAAGATGATTTTTCTTTATTAAAAAAAAAAAATCTGTTGAATTTTTTCAGGTATTTGGCTGACCTTTTTAAAAAGAAAATTATGATTATGAGTAATACTTTCAAAACTTCCTTGTTTTCAATTTTTCAATGGAAAATGTTTTTCATGCAAAAATGAATATGAAATAATAATGAAATTTTTGAAAAGTACCTTTTTTTAAAAAAAGCAATGCCACTGGAGATGGTAAAACAGTCCCTGCTATTCCAGACTGTTCCTTGGTTTGCAGTGAGTGGCACAGGAAAGTGAACTATTAAAATTCAGCTGATATTCTAGAACAACTCCTATGTCTAATCCCCAAGAACTATAGAAAAGGAGAGCTTTGTTCCTGCTAAGAGACATTTAGCTTGAATTGCATCAAGCTAGGTAACTTCAGGAATTAAAAAATAAATCTCTCGGGCTCCTCTGAAATGTTTTTTCCCTCCAATTTCCTCCACAAAAGACAGGACAATATAGAGTGGAGCCACGCTATATTTTAGCCATGCACAAGTTCAGTGAAAAGATACTTTTTAGCTATAAGAACCAGCTTGTTGCCAATTTCCGTCAAAATAATTCCCCAGGTTAAATCCTGGTCCTATTGAAGTCATTGTCCAAATGCTCATTGGCTGCAAGGGGAGATCAGGATTTGTCCCGTTCAATTCATTAGTGATGGTATGAACCCCAAGTAGTATTACGCTTCCTTTAAAGAAAGAGAAGCTCCTACTTACTGTTTATATACTAACGTTATTTCTCACACGTTTATTGTGTTACTCTCCTTAATTTGGTGCCATGCTGGGTCCCTGTGGGATGCCACTCAAACATTATGTCAATGATCTCAAAATTGAACTCCAGTGCTTTATTTTACAAATGGCTTCTAGCAGATGTGTGGCACACTTTATTAACTTAAGTACCCATTAGTTGAAAATTTCATTAGTTTGGGGGAAAGGGATCAGTTTCGTCAATAGATCTGGTATGGGTGGACCCTTTGTGTCAACCTGACCCATATCAAAATGGATTATTGTTGTAAGTGAGACAAGTGACCTAATGTTCTGCCTATTATGCACACATGATCTATAACCTTTTAAAATACTAGTGTGGGAAAGGAGCACACTTCACTGCATCCCCAAACCACGGATTCTTAACAGGTGGCAGTCCCTCTCTTAGCAACGTTTGCCATGGGCTGTCTGCGCGAGCGTATGAATTATCAGGGGGTACAGTTTCCAACCAGGTAACCAGGGGAAAGCTGGGATGGAGAATGAAACCAGAATAATGAAGGGCCGAGCAGACACTTTAATGAGCGCAGAAGGCAGCCGGTGGAGCTGGGTCTGTAGTGCCATCGTCTGACTGACCCGCGCATTTCGGCCAAGGCGTTTTTGCGTGCTGCCTGGATCTTCTGGGCTAATAAAGCCGCAGAGGTAAAGCTGGACGTGGTTACAGCACTAACATATGGTACATTTTACTCCACAGTTGTAATGTTTTGATGCTGTTTGCTCCTTGAATGATGGCCGCAGTAGTTTCCAATGCATTCGCTTGACCTTGTTTTGGAAACCATGTTAGGGCCAACTTGAAGGCCCCTTGCAAAAGTATTTGGTGGGACCACCCACTGAAAGGTGCACTATATAACCCTTTGGCTGTTCTGCGCAGCAGCTCTCACACCTGCCCTAAACTCCTTGACCTTCTGAAGAGGGAAAAGTAAATCTGTCTGAAAGCGATGAATCATTTTACACAAGAAAGGACAGTCCTTACTATTAAGTTATTACTTCATGTTTGTCCTCGCCTTGTATTCCACACTACAACACTGGAATATAAGCAATAATATTACAGTAGCATAGCAACTCGTTTCTGGAGAGCAACCACTAACCATGATGCATCCTGCAGCCTACTGAGGGCTCTGCCAATACACAGGCAGAAGTTCTCTGTTCATTGCTTGCTACATAATAAGTGGAGATGTACACATGAAAGTGGAGTAGTAGAAAATGCTGTTGAAACAGAGGGAAAAAGACAGCCCTCCAAACACTGCAGAATTGCTTCCATGCTGCAGGGCACTGGCACCCAAGCATCTTGTTCTGGTGGCTGGGTGACTCCTCTGGAGGGACCTGGAGATGATTTGTTTCCATTCCATCACACAGTGAGCAAATGTGGGCACGCGTGCAGCAAAGCTGATCTGAGTTTGTGCCCTTAACCCAACCTATGGGGGATGTATCACCCTTTATGCATATGAGCTATAAAGCACACGCACCTTCCTGCTGTATAAACCCCTGGCAGTGTCTGAGAAATCCCTGAGAGCGGGATGCTGCTGCAGGAAAGATCGTACAGCTCACCTCTCCTGAGCTCTGCAGGCTGTGGGGTGGGAAGCAGGGTTAGGCAGGATGAACTGCTCCATCTGGGGCAGCCTATTTCACCTGTCATCCTCGGGGGACTTCTCAGCCCTTTCCTTGTCATGTATTTGACACCAGTGCATTGGTGACGTGATACGAGGTGTGAGATAGCCAGGAAGATACCAGCTGGGATAAACTCATCCTGCCAGAGCCATTGGCCTGACTGACAGCCAATTCCTCACAGCAGTGTCTGGGCAGCCTGCAGATGGAACGGGCCAGATGGGACTGACACGGGAAAAAGGCTCCTTTTCAATACTGTGAGTTTGGGAAGCAAAGGGAGAGTTGGTTGTGCTTAGTGTTTGTGGAGAGAGAATCGGTTGTGGAGGAACCTATTCCTCTTGAGTAATAGAGATATGGTTTCCTGGAACAAGATACTTCTATCTGCTGTTAATTAAAAGCAAAGGCAAAGCACAGAATCAGGAGACTCCAAAATTGAGCAAATCAAGATGAGCAAACTACACTTCCCAGTTTAGTGAAGGGTTTCCTTTTACCTCCTGCTGGTTTTGATTGATTCTCAAAGAGGTAAGTTTGGGTTTTTGTCAAAGTCAACTGAGCATAAAGAGGTTGTCTGGGTTCCTTCAGGAGCACTGACTCCTCTAAGAGATACAGAAAAAGATGGCTCAGGAAATACAAAGGATATGTAGTATGGGCCTTGGCCCACACACTCCCTATTGGATTTCTGTACTTCTAAGTTGTTGTGGTACACTCAGTTCACTTTTAGTTGGTCATGCCTGTTTCCTTTCTCTAAAAATTAAGGTCTATTTGCTTCCTGCAGAAAGTGTGCTCAGGTGGGCTGAAGAAAACTGTGAGAGAATAAAGTATGTCAATTCTTCTTATACAGCGTCACATCATCATAAATTGTCTTGTGAAGCAAAACCGTGTTAATGTTATTATACTTAATCTTCTGTCTAGTGCTAAACAAACAACTTATGGAAATTTAATTCCAGTCATTACTTCTGCCGACAAGCTGAGGACCTCCCTCTCTCAAGTCAGTAGGGAAACATGCACTCCAGTTTCTTCTTCAGCTCAGGTTCATTGCAGTAATTTCAGTATATTTTGCTGGGAAGTGCTTTCTCACAGCCAGGTCTCCCATGATACCAATATGGAGTGTACACTATATTCTTTCCCTGTTTCCTCCAGAGTCTAATATATCCTTTGCAGCACTTTCGGACTGAAATGAAGTGTATGACCTAAAGTCTATAGAATAACATGAATCACTGGACAATAATTTATAGGGTCACCTCATAGTTACTATTGAGTATAACATGACCCTGTTTATTGGAACATATACAGGAGAAAGGTTATTTTTGAAATTTTTCCTGTTTATTCAAGCCAGCATTGCTCCAAATCTGAATGGATTTATCGACACCACATTAAAAATAATCATTGTAAAAACCACTGGGAAAAAACTTTTAAAAAGAGTAGACTCTTCCTGCTCCTGAAACTTTCTTGCATGGACTTGGGGAGCGATCTGTGGCTCATGGCTTTTCTGCAATAGGTGATTTTGTTCTTATATAAAGAACTGAGATCTGCTTAGGGATCTGTAGTAAGAATGAACTAACTAAATGATAACAAAGCATGTTGCATGTTAGTGTTCCAAAAAAATATGTTGTATTTGGAAGGAAAGCAGGTTAAACCAAAGAAGAAGCCAAGATCTTAAAGGGGGAAAGTTAAGTTTTGGGCTTGTTTTGCAGATTCTCAGGTTTCTGCCTTTACTGCCCCTGAGTTATAACCCCCTGTGCTCTTCTCCATGGGAAAGGTAGAAGCAGTGAGGAGCAGAGCAGGCAGCGCTCAAACCAGTGGTGGTTTTGGTAGTAAACACAAAAATCTTTGGGCACAACACTTCTGAGACATTTGGATTACCTGGAAAACTTTGAGGGCCTGAGGATGAATTTTCTTTTTCCATGATTGTATGAGATTTTCAGGGCCACCAAGAGGCCCCTTGAGTCCTGAAAAGGCTTAATCCTGATAGTATACCCTCCCTTGGTACTTTTGGTATTGAGAAAGGGGAAGGAGAAATTTTAGTAATCAAAATATTATCTGTGCTTAGGACCGTCCCCGCCCTGCTCTCCAGGCTGAGGCAGAGAGCACGAGAAGCATGCTGGGGGTGGAGAGGATGTGGAGACCCATTGCTTTTTTTTTGCTTGGACAACAGCTGCAGTTATAGGAGGGATTGCGATGTGTATATATATGACCTTGTGTGCTTTTAAAGAGCTATGGTACGAAGCCAAAATGTCTGACAGTGTCTGAGTAGGTCTGCCCGTAGGCAGCCTGCTTGGGCATACATTTTCAGAGGTTTCTAAGAATGGTTTTGCATTTTGGGTGGTTGAAGAAAAGACCTTATTTTTCCAGAAGAGCTGTTGTACAAGAAGTCTATCTTTGGCATATGTTTGTGGGATGAGAATCAGAGAACTTACTGAATTCTACCAAGATTTGATGGGTTAAAAGCACCAAGACACTTCACACCACAGCAGTGACCGTAGAGGCCTGACAACCAGAGAAAGTCAAGGCCTGTGCAAAAAATATAGTAAATCCTGGGCTCCAGAAGCCCAATTTGTTGCTCTTTTGGTATTCAGGATCCCTTAACGCCGTTGTACATTCCAGATGTGCATTCCAAACTGCTCCAGTTCTGAAAGCACGTTTGGCTTGACCAAACATGGGAGTTTTTATTCCAAGTAGAGATGTATTCATTTGCAGTCATCAAAAAAATGTATATTTATGGAGGAAAACTTGGGTGCAGCATGCCAACACACCGATTATGAGTGTATAGAGTAAAGAGGTACTGTCAAGCTGCATATGTTTTAAATATCTAAATTCTGAGACCAAAATACATAGGGACAGCAGATGGATTAGTGACACATTCAGAAAACTATGGGTACATGTATTCTGGTAAGTTAAACACTATCAAGGCACGAGCACAGGCACTGGAACTTACTCATCCACGCTATTCAATTGTTAGAGCAATCCTTGGTGTGGTTTTGGCCCAGATCAACCAACAATTTCCCAAACAATTCCTAGGTATGGTTTGTGAGTTAGTACAGCCCAGGGACCATTGCCAGTAGGCAACATGCAGGCGGCTGTCCTGTTCTAGAGGTTAAGAGAGTTTAACATTATGGATGCGTTCAGATTGTTCCAGATGGCTTGATGGCCCTGACATTGTTTAGTTTACTAATATAGACGTAACCTTTAGGTTTTTACACTCATCCACTTGGACCTGTGACTCACATATGCCAAACATGCAGCTGTGGTGATTTAAAATGTTATTGCACCTGAGCTCTTTGTTACTGGCTCTTGCAGGAGGTTGCTGACCCTGCTGTAGAGCTGCCAAAAGTAATGTACTTCAAGTGTTTTAGACCAGTGAAGGTCAAGCCACAATGTGAGGTCTGTGCATGTACTGAATACTGGGAAAAGTCCGGTTTAAGAAAATTCTTCCTCCTCCCATTGCATCCATATATTTATAAGGTGTTAGCTAAGGCCAGAGCTCTCACTGGAGCCATTGCTGTCTCATTCTTTAGCACAGGATGCCCTTAATCATGAGTGACCTTTTGGATAATACCCCTTTCTTAAAGCTACTACTTGGCTTCCATGGGCTGCACTGCTTTTCCTGAATCTGTGCTTTTCTGTCTGGTATTGCACAAGATTTTTGCACCCTAAAATCTGTACAGAAGTGATATTAACTTTAAACACCTTAATGTTTGTTCAGTTGTGCCAGGCAGATTTATTGTGAATAGAGTTTCCAGCCAGTAGGACCCTTGTGGGGTTCGGAGGTGGTAGGTGGTGCAGAGCTCCCTTTGTCCAGGGAGGTCCATGGCTGCAGCAGGTTCCCATACTCTGGTGTGCATGTTGTAGTTGGTGTACATTTTGCAGTGTTACAGATACTCCTAGAAAGATGTGCATGAATGGTCTTTTTTCTGTGCTTTTTTTCCCAGGGGGTGCTATCCCAAAAAACTATGCTTCACAACTTGGTCTTAGAAGACAAGCTTGGCCATAAAATTAATAGAGCATAGGCTGCTTTTCTTGCTCAGAGTCTCCTTGTTTTCTTATGGTGTATCTTGGGTTGGAAAAACACAAAGCAGTAAATGTAATTTAAAAGGCATCCTCAACATTTCTGACATCCTTAGCATCATAGCACATGCCATTCTTGTCCTCCAAAATATGTGGGGAAAGTGTGGTCATCTCACACAGTGCAAAAGGACAGCTGCTGGCTAATGGTTCCACTAATCACAAGTGCATTCTAATAACAAACAAATTCTACTACTTCTTGTTTTAAACCAAGTTTATGTGTTTATTTTAAGAACAAAGGCCCAATTGCACAAACTATCAGTGTTGCTCTAGCCAAAAAAATTGTAGACATCCCACCCTTCCCTTCCCCAAAAGAAAAAAGAAGCCTTATCTGGTTGACTGCAAGAGCAACATTCTTAGGTTAATCTCAAAAAGGCATCTAATGAGTAAGAAGAATGCATTACGTCTAAACAAAAGATCACATTTATTGGCCCATCTTTTCCCGAAAACAGATTCTACACGTGTTGAAGATAAACAACAGCAGCACAGCAGGGAGTCTATGACCATAAAATGTCATAGAAAGTAATTTTCTATGACTTCCAGTGTGAGTGGAAAAAGTGAACTTCCTCCACATACATTATACTAAATAGTTTTGGGAGCACCAGAAGAGCTGAAATGAAGTTTAAGACATATTTGTGTTGCTTGGTTGATCATGAGTTTCACTGGAAGATTTTCCTGTGACCAGGACATTCATGAATAAGCTTACCTTTGAGGAATCTCTGACATTACATTGTTGTGAACTCACAGCCTTTCACTTTTTTGGGGTGCTTACATGGTTTAGGTCTTGTCATGAAATCAGTAGTTGAAGGTACCTCTGGAGATCTTCTGATCCAACACTCTACACAAAATAGGGCTAATTCTAAAGTTATATTGAACTTTGAAGTCAGAAGAAGTTTCTTGGGACTGTGCCCATCTGGCTTCTGAACATCTTCAGAGAGGAGATTCCACAGCCTTTCTGGGACCCTGTGCTGGTGTTTGAGCACTCACAGGGCAACTGTTTTTTTTTCTTCATATGACTTCTTTCTATTGGTTTTTGTCTTTTCACTCTGAGAAGAGCTTGACTCTATATTCTCTATAACCATGCAACAGCTTGTGGAAGACAGCAATAATGTCTCTTAGTCTTTTCTTCTGAAGACTCAACAAGTCCATCTCCTCTTGTTCACATACCATGTGCTCTACTCCACTGACCAGGTTGCTGGCCACTGCTGGACTCGCTCTGGTATGTCCATGGCTCTCTTTCACTGGGGATCCCCAAACCAAACACAGTAATCCAGATGTAGTCTCACAAATGCCAAACAGAGGAGGATCTCTTCCCTGACCTGCTAGCTACAACTGCTCAGTGTGCCATTTGCCTTCTCAGGCGAAAGAGCATACTTCTGCCTCCTGTTCGACTTCTTGTCCACAATGAAAATACAGATAGGTAGATATAACATGTAAATGTATATATTATACATTGCATGTTACATATTATATCTATATATATCCTAAATTTTATCCTTCCCAACGGAAAAAAATTGTGCTTAAAAAAGTTCTGTTGCAACCTTATCCACAGCGGAACAAATGGACTATCTGCTAACTACATTACGGGGGATATCAGTAATCACTGAGGGAGTACTCGACTTCAGAAACAGAGACTGGCTGCACACCAGATACAGAGCAGAAGTGGAGACCGGGTGAAGAAGCAGCTGAGCTTAGCATCAGACTTTCCAGTATGTGCTGACTTTTCGGTATCAATCTTTGCAGGCTATGCTTTTCTACTTTAAAAGCATTTTTATTTTTTTGGTTGCAATTATTTGGTTTTTTAATGGAAAAAAAAGTAATGTAATTTTATTAAATAAATCATCTTGTCCCTGTAATATCGACTAGTTTGCATGCCTTGCTAAACATTAAACCAGATGAAATGGGGCTTGGTTACATACGGTTAAGTGCCATGCTTTTTGTGAAAGGTAAATGAGATAACTATTTGTTATTTTTAAACAAATGTTCACCCGTAAAAAGAAACATCTCTATTAGACAGAGAAGTGACTTCACAAAGGTGCATTATGTGGCAGCCAAAAATTGAAACGGGTGGCAGATTGTTTCCAAAGTTAAAAGTTTATGGTGAAACCACGATATAAATTAACTGCTAGCAGCCGTTGAGTCCATTCCTCGGATCATTTATCTGTATGAGAGTGTTATATGTTTGATGCCTGGTATGTATGATGGTTTCGGGGTGGATTAGAGTGTTTCTGAGTGATTTAGCACATGAAATCAACTCCAAGTTTCTAAAACAATAAACATGGTGATGGGAGAGAGAAGTCAATACATGTATCTTGATTTCTTGTTGCCACTACAGTGTGTCTCTCTATATTGTGGTCTTCAGCACCATTAAAGTTATTAGACTATTTCCAGATTATGAATTAGCTCTATTCTGAAAACTCCATTGAAAAGTGGAGAAGTATAATTCCCATTTTACTGCTGGGAAACTAGTATATGAGAAAATAAGGTGACAAAATCATGCAGTGGATCCAAAGCTGGATCCAAACCCCGATTCAGAACACGAGCTATTAAAACTAGATCCTGTCTCTGTAATAGGTAATATGTTGTAAGAGTAATCAGACATGGGGTATGTATTAAGAAGATTTGTAAAAAGCAGAAAGATAGCGACATTCATTGGAAATCTTAAGAGGAAAGACATGGAAGTCTAGATGACACACACAAACACATGGCCATAAAGAAGTCACCAGGTTGTTACTGGGCTAGAAAAAATATCAACAAACTTTTTAAAAACAAAAATATGTGTCTAAAAGGACTGGGAAATTTCAGTTCAAATCTTTTGGAGGAAGAACTGGCCAATATTGAATAAGATCTGGCCCAGCCAGCACGGGTTCACAAGGGGCAGGTCCTGCTTGACAAACCTGATCTCCTTCTATGACAAAGTGACCCGCTTGCTGGATGAAGGAAAGGCTGTGGATGTTGTTTATCTGGACTTCAGCAAAGCCTTTGATACAGTCTCCCACAGTATCCTCCTGGAGAAACTGTCTGCCCATGGCTTGGATGGGAATACCCTCTGCTGGGTTAAAAACTGGCTGGAGGGACGGACCCAGAGAGTGGTGGTGAATGGAGCTAAATCCAGCTGGCGTCCAGTCACGAGTGGTGTCCCACAGGGCTCAGTACTGGGGCCACTTCTCTTTAACATCTTTATCAATGATCTGGACGAGGGGATCGAGTGCACCCTCAGTAAGTTCGCAGACGACACCAAGCTGGGTGGCAGTGTTGATCTGCTGGAGGGTAGAGAGGCTCTGCAGAGAGATCTCGACAGGCTGGATCGATGGGCCGAGACCAACGGGATGAGGTTTAACAAGGCCAAGTGCCGGGTCCTGC